>NC_068424.1:86962650-87000150 GCF_023373465.1 Oncorhynchus keta
TATGGTCTGTGGGTGATTAATATGGTCTGTCCATGGTGGGTGGTTTAATATGGTCTGTGGGTGATTAATATGGTCTGACCGTGGTGGGTGGTTAATATGGTCTGTGGGTGGTGGGTGATTAATATGGTCTGTCCATGGTGGGTGATTAATATGGTCTGTCCATGGTGGGTGATTAATATGGTCTGTCTGTGGTGGGTGATTGATATGGTCTGTCCGTGGTGGGTGATTAATATGGTCTGTCCGTGGTGGGTGATTAATATGGTCTGTGGGTGATTAATATGGTCTGTCCATGGTGGGTGGTTAATATGGTCTGTCCATGGTGGGTGATTAATATGGTCTGTCCATGGTGGGTGGTTTAATATGGTCTGTCTGGTGGGTGATTAATATGGTCTGTCCATGGTGGGTGATTCATATGGTCTGTGGGTGATTAATATGGTCTGTCCATGGTGGGTGGTTTAATATGGTCTGTGGGTGATTAATATGGTCTGTGGGTGATTAATATGGTCTGTCCATGGTGGGTGATTAATATGGTCTGTGGGTGATTAATATGGTCTGTGGGTGATTAATATGGTCTGTGGGTGATTAATATGGTCTGTCCATGGTGGGTGATTAATATGGTCTGTCCATGGTGGGTGATTAATATGGTCTGTGGGTGATTAATATGGTCTGTGGGTGATTAATATGGTCTGTCCATGGTGGGTGATTAATATGGTCTGTCCATGGTGGGTGGTTAATATGGTCTGTGGGTGGTGGGTGATTAATATGGTCTGTCTGTGGTGGGTGATTAATATGGTAGGTGGTTAATATGGTCTGTGGGTGGTTAATATGGTCTGTCCATGGTGGGTGGTTAATATGGTCTGTCTGTGGTGGGTGATTAATATGGTCTGTCTGTGGTGGGTGATTAATATGGTCTGTCCGTGGTGGGTGGTTAATATGGTCTGTGGGTGGTGGGTGATTAATATGGTCTGTCCATGGTGGGTGATTAATATGGTCTGTCCATGGTGGGTGATTAATATGGTCTGTCTGTGGTGGGTGATTGATATGGTCTGTCCGTGGTGGGTGATTAATATGGTCTGTCCGTGGTGGGTGATTAATATGGTCTGTGGGTGATTAATATGGTCTGTCCATGGTGGGTGGTTAATATGGTCTGTCCATGGTGGGTGATTAATATGGTCTGTCCATGGTGGGTGATTAATATGGTCTGTCCATGGTGGGTGGTTTAATATGGTCTGTGGGTGATTAATATGGTCTGTCCGTGGTGGGTGATTAATATGGTCTGTGGGTGATTAATATGGTCTGTCCATGGTGGGTGATTAATATGGTCTGTCCGTGGTGGGTGATTAATATGGTCTGTGGGTGATTAATATGGTCTTTCCATGGTGGGTGATTAATATGGTCTGTCCATGGTGGGTGATTAATATGGTCTGTCTGGTGGGTGATTAATATGGTCTGTCCATGGTGGGTGATTAATATGGTCTGTGGGTGATTAATATGGTCTGTCCATGGTGGGTGGTTTAATATGGTCTGTGGGTGATTAATATGGTCTGTGGGTGATTAATATGGTCTGTGGGTGATTAATATGGTCTGTCCATGGTGGGTGATTAATATGGTCTGTGGGTGATTAATATGGTCTGTGGGTGATTAATATGGTCTGTCCATGGTGGGTGATTAATATGGTCTGTCCATGGTGGGTGATTAATATGGTCTGTGGGTGATTAATATGGTCTGTCCATGGTGGGTGATTAATATGGTCTGTCCATGGTGGGTGGTTAATATGGTCTGTGGGTGATTAATATGGTCTGTCCATGGTGGGTGATTAATATGGTCTGTCCATGGTGGGTGGTTAATATGGTCTGTGGGTGGTGGGTGATTAATATGGTCTGTCTGTGGTGGGTGATTAATATGGTCTGTCTGGTGGGGTGATTAATATGGTCTGTGGGTGGTGGGTGATTAATATGGTCTGTCCATGGTGGGTGGTTAATATGGTCTGTCTGTGGTGGGTGATTAATATGGTGGGTGATTAATATGGTCTGTGGGTGATTAATATGGTCTGTCCATGGTGGGTGATTAATATGGTCTGTCTGTGGTGGGTGGTTAATATGGTCTGTGGGTGGTGGGTGATTAATATGGTCTGTCTGTGGTGGGTGATTAATATGGTCTGTGGGTGGTTAATATGGTCTGTCCATGGTGGGTGGTTAATATGGTCTGTCTGTGGTGGGTGGTTAATATGGTCTGTGGGTGGTGGGTGATTAATATGGTCTGTCTGTGGTGGGTGATTAATATGGTCTGTGGGTGGTTAATATGGTCTGTCCATGGTGGGTGGTTAATATGGTCTGTCTGTGGTGGGTGATTAATATGGTCTGTCTGTGGTGGGTGATTAATATGGTCTGTCCATGGTGGGTGATTAATATGGTCTGTCTGTGGTGGGTGATTAATATGGTCTGTGGGTGGTTAATATGGTCTGTCTGGTGGGTGATTAATATGGTCTGTGGGTGGTGGGTGATTAATATGGTCTGTCTGTGGTGGGTGATTAATATGGTCTGTCGGTGGTGGGTGATTAATATGGTCTGTGGGTGGTGGGTGATTAATATGGTCTGTCTGTGGTGGGTGATTAATATGGTCTGTCTGTGGTGGGTGATTAATATGGTCTGTCTGTGGTGGGTGATTAATATGGTCTGTCTGTGGTGGGTGATTAATATGGTCTGTGGGTGGTTAATATGGTCTGTCTGTGGTGGGTGGGTGAATAATATGGTCTGTGGTGGTGGGTGGTTAATATGGTCTGTGGGTGGTGGGTGATTAATATGGTCTGTCTGTGGTGGGTGATTAATATGGTGGGCGGTTAATATGGTCTGTCTGTGGTGGGTGATTAATATGGTCTGTCAGGGTGGGTGATTAATATGGTCTGTCTGTGGTGGGTGATTAATATGGTCTGTCTGTGGTGGGTGATTAATATGGTCTGTCTGTGGTGGGTGATTAATATGGTCTGTCTGTGGTGGGTAATTAATATGGTCTGTCTGTGGTGGGTGATTAATATGGTCTGTGGGTGGTGGGTGATTAATATGGTCTGTCCATGGTGAGTGGTTTAATATGGTCTGTGGGTGATTAATATGGTCTGTGGGTGATTAATATGGTATGTGGGTGATTAATATGGTCTGTGGGTGGTGAATAACTCTCTCTCTCTCTCCAGGGTGAATAACTGTCTCTCTCTCTCTCTCTCCAGGGTGAATAACTGTCTCTCTCTCTCTCTCTCTCTCCAGGGTGAATAACTGTCTCTCTCTCTCTCTCTCTCTCTCTCTCCAGGGTGAATAACTGTCTCTCTCTCTCTCTCCAGGGTGAATAACTGTCTCTCTCTCTCTCCAGGGTGAATAACTGTCTCTCTCTCTCTCTCCAGGGTGAATAACTGTCTCTCTCTCTCTCTCTCTCCAGGGTGAATAACTGTCTCTCTCTCTCTCCAGGGTGAATAACTGTCTCTCTCTCTCTCTCTCTCCAGGGTGAATAACTGTCTCTCTCTCTCTCCAGGGTGAATAACTGTCTCTCTCTCTCTCCAGGGTGAATAACTGTCTCTCTCTCTCTCCAGGGTGAATAACTGTCTCTCTCTCTCTCCAGGGTGAATAACTGTCTCTCTCTCTCTCTCTCCAGGGTGAATAACTGTCTCTCTCTCTCTCTCCAGGGTGAATAACTGTCTCTCTCTCTCTCTCTCTCTCTCTCTCCAGGGTGAATAACTGTCTCTCTCTCTCTCCAGGGTGAATAACTGTCTCTCTCTCTCTCTCTCCAGGGTGAATAACTCTCTCTCTCTGGGTGAATAACTGTCTCTCTCTCTCTCTCTCTCTCTCCAGGGTGAATAACTGTCTCTCTCTCTCTCCAGGGTGAATAACTGTCTCTCTCTCTCTCTCTCTCTCCAGGGTGAATAACTGTCTCTCTCTCTCTCTCCAGGGTGAATAACTGTCTCTCTCCAGGGTGTATAACTGTCTCTCTCTCTCTCTCTCTCTCCATGGTGAATAACTCTCTCTCTCTCCAGGGTGAATAACTGTCTCTCTCTCTCTCTCTCTCTCCAGGGTGAATAACTGTCTCTCTCTCTCTCTCTCTCTCTCTCTCTCTCTCTCCAGGGTGAATAACTGTCTCTCTCCAGGGTGAATAACTGTCTCTCTCTCTCTCTCTCCAGGGTGAATAACTGTCTCTCTCTCTCTCTCTCTCTCTCCAGGGTGAATAACTGTCTCTCTCCAGGGTGAATAACTGTCTCTCTCCAGGGTGAATAACTGTCTCTCTCCAGGGTGAATAACTGTCTCTCTCTCTCTCTCTCTCTCCAGGGTGAATAACTGTCTCTCTCTCTCTCTAGGGTGAATAACTGTCTCTCTCTCTCTCTCTCCAGGGTGAATAACTGTCTCTCTCTCTCTCTCCAGGGTGAATAACTGTCTCTCTCTCTCTCTCCAGGGTGAATAACTGTCTCTCTCTCTTCTCTAGGGTGAATAACTGTCTCTCTCTCTCTCTCTCCAGGGTGAATAACTGTCTCTCTCTCTCTCTCTCTCTCTCAGGGTGAATAACTGTCTCTCTCTCCCTCTCCAGGGTGAATAACTGTCTCTCTCTCTCTCTCTCTCTCTCTCTCTCTCTCTGAATAACTCTCTCTCTCTCTCTCAGGGTGAATAACTGTCTCTCTCTCTCTCTCTCAGGGTGAATAACTGTCTCTCTCTCTCTCTCCAGGGTGAATAACTGTCTCTCTCTCTCTCTAGGGTGAATAACTGTCTCTCTCTCTCTCTAGGGTGAATAACTGTCTCTCTCTCTCTCTCCAGGGTGAATAACTGTCTCTCTCTCTCTCTCTCTCTCCAGGGTGAATAACTGTCTCTCTCTCTCTCTCTCTCTCCAGGGTGAATAACTGTCTCTCTCTCTCTCTCTCTCCAGGGTGAATAACTGTCTCTCTCTCTCTCTCTCTCTCTCTCCAGGGTGAATAACTGTGTGGGGTTCTCCAACTACAAGTTCTTCCTCCTCTTCCTATCCTACTCTATGGTCTACTGTGTGTTCATCTCTGCCTCAGTCTTCAGATTCTTCATCAACTTCTGGGTGGTGAGTGGTGATGTTTTACATCCCAGCTTAGTCTGCGTCTCAAAAGCTCCCCTATAGAGTACCTACCTCTGTCCAGGGCCCACAGAGCTCTGGTCAACAGTGAAGCACAGAGAACAGGACGCCATTTCCCCTTAGTCATTTATCAGACACTCCTAACCACTGCATTCCAGAGCTAGTCAGATCACATGACCTACTGCTGGTGTAACCATGGTAACATATTGACATAAGCTGTATCAACAGTCAGATCACATGACCTACTGCTGGTGTAACCATGGTAACATATTGACATAAGCTGTGTCAACAGTCAGATCACATGACCTACTGCTGGTGTAACCATGGTAACATATTGACATAAGCTGTATCAACAGTCAGATCACATGACCTACTGCTGGTGTAACCATGGTAACATATTGACATAAGCTGTATCAACAGTCAGATCACATGACCTACTGCTGGTGTAACCATGGTAACATATTGACATAAGCTGTGTCAACAGTCAGATCACATGACCTACTGCTGGTGTAACCATGGTAACATATTGACATAAGCTGTATCAACAGTCAGATCACATGACCTACTGCTGGTGTAACCATGGTAACATATTGACATAAGCTGTGTCAACAGTCAGATCACATGACCTACTGCTGGTGTAACCATAGTAACATATTGATGTAAGCTGACTCAGCACAAGGCACATTGTTTGTTGTGGAACGGCAGAGGTTCTCCGACACGGTTGTAGTTCTCTGTGTTGTGTGTGTTCTCCTACAGGGGGACCTGCCAAATGGACCCGCTAAGTTCCACGTTCTCTTCCTGATGTTTGTGGCTTTGATGTTCTTGGTCAGTCTCATGTTCCTGTTGGGTTACCACTGCTGGCTGGTCGTCCAGAACCGGTCCACACTAGGTAATACACACAGCTGCCATTTTGAGGCAATAAGAGCTGCTCCGCTGCATTAGCAATTTAGGTCTTCAATTTCATGGAGAAACAGCCACTGAAACCTATTCCTCTTTCCTCCTCTGACTCCCCCCTCCCTCTACTCCTCCTCTGACTCCCCCTCCCTCTACTCCTCCTCTGACTCCCCCTCCCTCTACTCCTCCTCTGACTCCCCCCTCCCTCTACTCCTCCTCTGACTCCCCCCTCCCTCTACTCCTCCTCTGACTCCCCCCTCCCTCTACTCCTCCTCTGACTCCCCCCTCCCTCTACTCCTCCTCTGACTCCCCCCTCCCTCTACTCCTCCTCTGACTCCCCCTCCTTCCCCCATCTACTCCCCCTCCCTCTACTCCTCCTCTGACTCCCCTCCCTCTCTGACTCCTCCTCTGACTCCCCCTCCCCTCTGACTCCCCTCCCTCTGACTCCCCCTCCCTCTACTCCTCCCCCCTCCTGACTCCCCCTCCCTCTACTCCTTCTCTGACTCCCCCTCCTTCCCCCATCTACTCCCCCTCCCTCTCTTCCCCCCCTCTCTCTTCTCATCCAGAGGCGTTCTCTGCTCCAGTCTTCACGACAGGACCAGACCGTAATGGTTTCAATGTGGGGATCAGGAGGAACCTGCAGCAGGTGTTTGGAGACAATAAGAGACTCTGGTTCCTGCCTATCTGCACCAGGTGAGACTCTAACCCTAACCTCTACCCCCTAACCTCTAGTTTCTAGCGTCTAACTCTAGTTTCTAACTTCTAGTTTCTAACCTCTACCCCGTAACCTCTCTACCCCCCCCGTAACCTCTACCCCCGTAACCTCTACCCCCGTAACCTCTAGCCCCTAACCTCTAGCCCCTAACCTCTAGCCCCTAACCTCTACCCCCTAACCTCTAGCCCCTAACCTCTAGCCCCTAACCTCTAGCCCCTAACCTCCATCCCATTAACCCTAACCTTCATCCCATTAACCCTAACCTCTACCTCATCTAACCTGACCTTTAACCCCTAGGCCTTAACCCCCAGGCCTTAACCCTTACATCGTATCCTCTACACCTTTAACCCCTAGACCCTTAACCCTTACATCCTATCCTCTAGACCAATATCCTCTAATTCAACTCTGACCTACACTCCAACCCTGTTCCTGGAGAGAGACCCTCCTGGAGGTTTATACTCCAACCCTGTTCTTAGAGAGACCCTCCTGAAGGTTTATACTCCAACCCTGTTCCTGGAGAGATACCCTCCTGTAGGTTTAGTGAGGCGACATTGTGAAACACGCTCCAACCCTGTTCTTAGAGAGACCCTCCTGAAGGTTTATACTCCAACCCTGTTCTTAGAGATACCCTCCTGAAGGTTTATACTCCAACCCTGTTCTTAGAGAGACCCTCCTGAAGGTTTATACTCCAACCCTGTTCTTAGAGATACCCTCCTGAAGGTTTATACTCCAACCCTGTTCTTAGAGATACCCTCCTGGAGGTTTATACTCCAACCCTGTTCTTAGAGATACCCTCCTGGAGGTTTATACTCCAACCCTGTTCTTAGAGATACCCTCCTGTAGGTTTATACTCCAACCCTGTTCTTAGAGATACCCTCCTGGAGGTTTATACTCCAACCCTGTTCTTAGAGATACCCTCCTGGAGGTTTATACTCTAACCCTGTTCTTAGAGATACCCTCCTGTAGGTTTATACTCCAACCCTGTTCTTAGAGATACCCTCCTGAAGGTTTATACTCCAACCCTGTTCCTGGAGAGATACCCTCCTGTAGGTTTATACTCCAAAAATATGCGGCAGTTTAGTTCGCGCCCCGTTTCCTCCCGACACAATGTTATTTTTTTTTCTTTGTTTTCACTGCAACTTCTCCACCACCAGTTCATGTTGTTTTTGATTAATAGATTTTTTGTTTTCTGTTCTTAGAGATACCCTCCTGAAGGTTTATACTCCAACCCTGTTCTTAGAGAGACCCTCCTGAAGGTTTATACTCCAACCCTGTTCTTAGAGAGACCCTCCTGTAGGTTTATACTCCAACCCTGTTCTTAGAGATACCCTCCTGAAGGTTTATACTCTAACCCTGTTCCTGGAGAGATACCCTCCTGTAGGTTTATACTCCAACCCTGTTCTTAGAGATACCCTCCTGAAGGTTTATACTCCAACCCTGTTCCTAGAGAGACCCTCCTGAAGGTTTATACTCCAACCCTGTTCTTAGAGATACCCTCCTGAAGGTTTATACTCCAACCCTGTTCCTGGAGAGAGACCCTCCTGAAGGTTTATACTCCAACCCTGTTCTTAGAGATACCCTCCTGTAGGTTTACACTCCAACCCTGTTCTTAGAGAGACCCTCCTGAAGGTTTATACTCCAACCCTGTTCTTAGAGAGACCCTCCTGAAGGTTTATACTCCAACCCTGTTCTTAGAGATACCCTCCTGTAGGTTTATACTCCAACCCTGTTCCTGGAGAGATACCCTCCTGTAGGTTTATACTCCAACCCTGTTCTTAGAGATACCCTCCTGTAGGTTTACACTCCAACCCTGTTCTTAGAGAGACCCTCCTGAAGGTTTATACTCCAACCCTGTTCTTAGAGAGACCCTCCTGAAGGTTTATACTCCAACCCTGTTCTTAGAGAGACCCTCCTGTAGGTTTATACTCCAACCCTGTTCTTAGAGATACCCTCCTGAAGGTTTATACTCCAACCCTGTTCTTAGAGAGACCCTCCTGAAGGTTTATATTCCAACCCTGTTCTTAGAGAGACCCTCCTGAAGGTTTATACTCCAACCCTGTTCTTAGAGATACACTCCAACCCTGTTCTTAGAGAGACCCTCCTGAAGGTTTATACTCCAACCCTGTTTTTAGAGAGACCCTCCTGAAGGTTTATACTCCAACCCTGTTTTTAGAGATACCCTCCTGAAGGTTTATACTCCAACCCTGTTCTTAGAGATACCCTCCTGAAGGTTTATACTCCAACCCTGTTCTTGGAGAGAGACCCTCCTGAAGGTTTATACTCCAACCCTGTTCTTAGAGATACCCTCCTGAAGGTTTATACTCCAACCCTGTTCTTAGAGATACCCTCCTGAAGGTTTACACTCCAACCCTGTTCCTGGAGAGAGATCCTCCTGGAGGTTTACACTCCAACCCTGTTCCTGGAGAGAGACCCTCCTGGAGGTTTACACTCCAACCCTGTTCCTGGAGAGAAACCCTCCTGGAGGTTTACACTCCAACCCTGTTCCTGGAGAGACACCCTCCTGTAGGTTTACACTCCAACCCTGTTCCTGGAGAGAGACCCTCCTGTAGGTTTACACTCCAACCCTGTTCCTGGAGAGAGACCCTCCTGTAGGTTTACACTCCAACCCTGTTCCTGGAGAGAGACCCTCCTGTAGGTTTTAACTCCAACCCTGTTCCTGGAGAGATACCCTCCTGTAGGTTTTAACTCCAACCCTGTTCCTGGAGAGATACCCTCCTGTAGGTTTAAACTCCAACCCTGTTCCTGGAGAGATACCCTCCTGTAGGTTTACACTCCAACCCTGTTCCTGGAGAGATACCCTCCTGTAGGTTTTAACTCCAACCCTGTTCCTGGAGAGATACCCTCCTGTAGGTTTATACTCCAACCCTGTTCTTAGAGATACCCTCCTGAAGGTTTATACTCCAACCCTGTTCCTGGAGAGAGACCCTCCTGTAGGTTTACACTCCAACCCTGTTCCTGGAGAGAGACCCTCCTGTAGGTTTACACTCCAACCCTGTTCCTGGAGAGAGACCCTCCTGGAGGTTTTAACTCCAACCCTGTTCCTGGAGAGCTACCCTCCTGTAGGTTTTACACTCCAACCCTGTTCCTGGAGAGAGACCCTCCTGTAGGTTTACACTCCAACCCTGTTCCTGGAGAGAGACCCTCCTGTAGGTTTACACTCCAACCCTGTTCCTGGAGAGAGACCCTCCTGGAGGTTTATACTCCAACCCTGTTCCTGGAGAAATACCCTCCTGTAGGTTTTAACTCCAACCCTGTTCCTGGAGAGCTACCCTCCACAAGGGTATGTGCTCTGCCCCCTCCTGTACTCCTTGTTCACCCATGACTGCGTGGCCACGCACGCCTCCAACTCAATCATCAAGTTTGTAGATGACACAACAGTAGTAGACTTGATTACCAACAACGACGAAACGGCCTACAGGGAGGAGGTGAGGGAGCACGCCTCTATCCACATCGACAGAACCGCAGTGGAGAAGGTGGAAAGCTTGAAGTTCCTCGACAAACACATCACTAACAACCTCTAATGGTCCACCCACACAGACAGTGTGGTGATGAAGGCTCAACAGCGCCTCTTCAACCTCAGGAGGTTGAAGAAATGTGGCTTGTCTCCTAAGACCCTCACAAACTTTTACAGATGTACAATTACATCCTGGCAACCGCAGGGTTCTCCAGAGGGTGGTACGGTCTGCCCCCGGTGATGCGTTGGGAAAACTACCTGCCCTCCAGGACACCTTCAGCACCCGATGTCACAGGAAGGCCAAAAAGATCATCAAGGACAACAACCACCCCGAGCCACTGCCTGTTCACCCCGCTATCGTCCAGAAGAGTGGCAAGAAGAAAGCAATTTCTTAAAGATATCCATAAAAAGTGGAGTTTAAAGTTTGCCACAAGCCACCTGGGAGACACACCAAACATGTGGAAGAAGGTGCTCTGGTCAGATGAAACCAAAATTGAACTTTTTGGCAACAATGCAAAACGTTATGTTTGGCGTAAAAGCAACACAGCTCATCACCCTGAACACACCATCCCCACTGTCAAACATGGTGGTGGCAGCATCATGGTTTGGGCCTGCTTTTCTTCAGCAGGGACAGGGAAGATGGTTAAAATTGATGGAAAGATGGATGGAGCCAAATACAGGACCATTCTGGAAGAACCTGATGGAGTCCACCTGAGACTGGGACGGAGATTTGTCTTCCAACAAGACAATGATCCAAAACATGGAATGGTTCAAAAATAAACATATCCAGGTGTTAGAATGGCCAAGTCAAAGTCCAGACCTGAATCCAATTGAGAATCTGTGGAAAGAACTGAAAACTGCTGTTCACAAATGCTCTCCATCCAACCTCACTGAGCTCGAGCTGTTTTGCAAGGAGGAATGGGAAAAATTTCAGTCTCTCGATGTGCAAAACTGATAGACATACCCCAAGCGACTTACAGCTGTAATCGCAGCAAAAGGTGGCGCTACGAAGTATTAACTTAAGGGGGCTGAATAATTTTGCACGCCCAATTTTTTCGTTTTTGATTTGTTAAAAAAGTTTGAAATATCCAATAAATGTCGTTCCACTTCATGATTGTGTCCCACTTGTTGTTGATTCTTCACAAAAAAATACAGTTTTATATCTTTGTTTGAAGCCTGAAATGTGGCAAAAGGTCGCAAAGTTCAAGGGGGCCGAATACTTTCGCAAGGCACTGTATGTGACCAATAACATCTGTTAAATATGTGACCAATAACATCTGTTTAAATATGGACCAATAACATCTGTTAAATATGGACCAATAACATCTGTTAAATATGGACCAATAACATCTGTTAAATATGGACCAATAACATCTGTTAAATATGTGACCAATAACATCTGTTAAATATGGACCAATAACATCTGTTAAATATGGACCAATAACATCTGTTAAATATGGACCAATAACATCTGTTAAATATGGACCAATAACATCTGTTAAATATGGACCAATAACATCTGTTAAATATGGACCAATAACATCTGTTAAATATGGACCAATAACATCTGTTAAATATGGACCAATAACATCTGTTAAATATGGACCAATAACATCTGTTAAATATGGACCAATAACATCTGTTAAATACAGTTGAAGTCAGAAGTTTACATACACCTCAGCCAAAGACATTTAAACTCAGTTTTTCACAATTCCTGACATTTAATCCTAGTAAAGATTCCCTGTCTTTGTTCAGTTAGGGCCACCACTTCATTTTAAGAATGTGATATGTCAGAATAATTATAGAGAGAATTATCAATTTCAGCTTTTATTACACATTCCCAGTGGGTCAGAAGTTTACATACACTCAATTATTATTTGGTAGAATAGCCTTTAAATTGTTTAACTTGGGTCAAACGTTTCGGGTAGCCTTCCACAAGCTTCCCAAAGTAAGATGGGTGGCCATTCCTCCTGACAGAGCTGGTGTAACTGAGTCAGGTTTGAAGGCCTCCTTGCTCTCGCACGCCTTTTCAGTTCTGCCAACAAACTTTAGATCGGATTGAGGTCAGGGTTCGTGATGGCCACTCCAATACCTTGACTTTGTTCTCCTTAAGCCATTTTGCCACAACTTTGGAAGTATGCTTGGGGTCATTGTCCATTTGGAAGTATGCTTGGGGTCATTGTCCATTCAGAAGACAAATTTGCGACCAAGCTTTAACTGATGTCTTGAGATGTAGCTTCAATATATCCACATATTTTCCTCCCTAATGATGCCATCTATTTTGTGAAGTGCACAAGTCCCTCCTGCAGCAAAGCACCCCCACAACATGATGCTGCCACCCCCGTGCTTCACGGTTGGGATGGTGTTCTTCGGCTTGCAAGCCTCCCCCTTTTCCCTCCAAACATAACGATGGTCATTATGGCCAAACAGTTCTATTTTTGTTTCATCAGACCAG
The DNA here is from genome assembly GCF_023373465.1 of Oncorhynchus keta. NCBI lineage: Eukaryota > Metazoa > Chordata > Actinopteri > Salmoniformes > Salmonidae > Oncorhynchus > Oncorhynchus keta. The sequence goes on from NC_068424.1 coordinate 86,975,260, forward strand.
AGGACATTTCTCCAAAAAAGTATGATCTTTGTCCCCATGTTCAGTTGCAAAACGATGTCAGGCTTTTTTATGGCAGTTTTGGAGCAGTGGCTTCTTCCCTGTTGAACGGCATTTCAGGTTATGTCGATATAGGACTCGTTTTACTGTGGATATAGATACTTTTGTACCTGTTTCCTCCAGCATCTTCACAAGGTCCTTTGCTGTTGTTCTGGGATTGATTTGCACTTTTAACACCACAGTACATTAATAGAGAGAGAACGCGTCTCCTTTCTGAGCGGTATGACGGCTGCGTGGTCCCATGGTGTTTATACTTGCGTACTATTGTTTGTACAGATGTACGTGGTGCCTTCAGGCGTTTGGAAATTGCTCCCAAGGATGAACCAGACTTGTGGAGGTCTACAATTTCTGAGGTCTTGGCTGATTTCTTTTGATTTTCCCATGATGTCAAGCAAAGAGGCACTGAGTTTGAAGGTAGGCCTTGAAATACATCCACAGGTACACCTCCAATTGACTCAAATGATGTCATGGCTTTAGAAGCTTCTAGGCTAATTGACATATTTTTCTGAAATTTTCCAAGCTGTTTTAAAGGCACAGTCAACTTAGTGTATGTAAACTTCTGACCCACTGGAATTGTGATACAGTGAATTAAGTTAAATAATCTGTCTGTAAACAATTGTTGGAAAAATGACTTGTGTCATGCACAAAGTAGATGTCCTAACCGACTTGCCAAAACTATAGTTTGTTTAACAAGAAATGTGTGGAGTGGTTGAAAAACCAGTTTTAATGACTCCAACCTCAGTGTATGTAAACTTCTGACTTCAACTCTATGTGACCGGACCAATAATCACATGTATTTATATAGCACTTCGTACATTAGCTGATATCTCAAAGTGCTGTACAGAAACCCAGCCTAAAACCCCCAAACAGCAAACAATGCAGGTGTAGAAGCACGGTGGCTAGGAAAAACTCCCTAGAAAGGCCAAAACCTAGGAAGAAACCTAGAGAGGAACCAGGCTATGTGGGGTGGCCAATCCTCTTCTGGCTGTGCCGGGTGGAGATTATAACAGAACATGGCCAAGATGTTCAAATGTTCATAAATGACCAGCATGGTCAAATAATAATAATCACAGTAGTTGTCGAGGGTGCAACAGGTCAGCACCTCAGGAGTAAATGTCAGTTAGCTTTTCATAGCCGATCATTCAGAGTATCTCTAGGTCGCAGGTCTGGGACAGGTCTGGGACAGGAAGCGCGTCCGGTGAACAGGCCAGGGTTCCATAGCCGCAGGCAGAACAGTTGAAACTGGAGCAGCAGCACGGCCAGGTGGACTGGGGACAGCAAGGAGTCATCATGCCAGGTAGTCCTGATGCATGGTCCTAGGGCTCAGGTCCTCCGAGAGAAAGAAAGAGAATTAGAGAGAGCATACTTAAATTCACAGGACACTGGATAAGACAGGAGAAGTACTCCAGATATAACAAACTGACCCTAGCCCCCCGACACAAACTACTGCAGCATAAATACTGACAGGAGGGGTCAGGAGACACTGTGGACCAATAACAGCTGTTAAATATGGACCAATAACAGCTGTTAAATATGTGTATGGACCAATAACAGCTGTTAAATGTGTATGGACCAATAACAGCTGTTAAATGTGTATGGACCAATAACAGCTGTTAAATGTGTATGGACCAATAACAGCTGTTAAATGTGTATGGACCAATAACAGCTGTTAAATGTGTATGGACCAATAACAGCTGTTAAATATGGACCAATAACAGCTGTTAAATATGGACCAATAACAGCTGTTAAATATGGACCAATACGATTTGTTTTAATGTGTTTGGACCAATAACAGCTGTTAAATATGGACCAATACGATTTGTTTTAATGTGTTTGGACCAATAACAGCTGTTAAATATAGACCAATACGATTTGTTTTAATGTGTTTGGACCAATAACAGCTGTTAAATATGGACCAATAACAGCTGTTAAATGTGTATGGACCAATAACAGCTGTTAAATATGGACCAATAACAGCTGTTAAATATGGACCAATAACAGCTGTTAAATATGGACCAATACGATTTGTTTCCCAGCCAAGGAGATGGCCCCGACTATGGATATTTAACCCCATCCTGTCTGTGTTTCTATTTTGCCCAGCCAAGGAGATGGCCACTACTTCCCTCTGAAGAGCCTGAGTGAATCCTCAACCTCTCTATTAGCCAATGAGGAGAAATGGGATGAGGAAGAGGAGTCAGAGGACGACAACATAAGTAAGGAGGCCAATAGGACCGATTCTTAGATGAATATCTATCAGGGAAGAATATATGATGTGGTGGTGGTGTCCCTAATTTACTGCTAGGTTGCATGGTGGTTCAACCTTGTGCTGTGGACAATAAAAGGCCACTCAAATGTGCAATTTTGTCATGAACAACACAATGACACAGATGTCTGAAGTCTTGAAGGAGCATGCGATTGGCATGCTGACTGCAGGAATGTCCACCAGAGCTGTTGCCAGAGAATTTAATATGAATTTCTTTACCATAAGCTCCAACACTGTTTTAGAGATTTTGACAGTACGTCCAACCAGTCTCAAAAACGCAGACCCCGTGTAACCACGCCAGCCCAGGACCTCCACATCCACAGACCCCGTGTAACCACGCCAACCCAGGACCTCCACATCCACAGACCACGTGTAACCACGCCAGCCCAGGACCTCCACATCCACAGACCCCGTGTAACCACGCCAACCCAGGACCTCCACATCCACAGACCACGTGTAACCACGCCAACCCAGGACCTCCACAGACCCCGTGTAACCACGCCAACCCAGGACCTCCACATCCGGCTTCTTCACCTGCTCGGTCACCAGACACCCGGACAGCTGATGAAACTGAGGAGTATTTCTGTCTGTAATAAAGCCCTTTTGTGGGGTTGGCCCAGTAGGTGGGCCTTGGCCTGGCCCCCCAGTGGGTTGGCCTGGCTCCCCAGTGGGTGGGCCTGGCTCCCCAGTGGGTGGGCCTTGGCCTGGCTCACCAGTGGGTGGGCCTGGCTCCCCAGTGGGTGGGCCTTGGCCTGGCTCCCCAGTGGGTGGGCCTTGCTCCCCAGTGGGTGGGCCTTGGCCTGGCTCCCCAGTGGGTGGGCCTTGGCCTGGCTCCCCAGTGGGTTGGCCTGGCTCCCCAGTGGGTTGGCCTTGGCCTGGCTCCCCAGTGGGTTGGCCTTGGCCTGGCTCCCCAGTGGGTGGGCCTTGGCCTGGCTCCCCAGTAGGTTGGCCTGGCTCCCCAGTAGGTGGGCCTTGGCCTGGCTCCCCAGTGGGTGGGCCTTGGCCTGGCTCCCCAGTGGGTGGGCCTTGGCCTGGCTCCCCAGTAGGTGGGCCTGGCTCCCCAGTAGGTGGGCCTGGCTCCCCAGTGGGTGGGCCTTGGCCTGGCTCCCCAGTAGGTGGGCCTGGCTCCCCAGTGGGTGGGCCTTGGCCTGGCTCCCCAGTAGGTGGGCCTGGCTCCCCAGTGGGTGGGCCTTGGCCTGGCTCCCCAGTAGGTGGGCCTGGTTCCCCAGTGGGTGGGCCTTGGCCTGGCCCCCCAGTAGGTGAGCCTATGTCCTCCCAGGCCCACCCATGGTTGCACCCCTGCCCAGTCATGTCAAATCCATAGATTAGGGCCTAATGCGTTTTTCAATTGACTACTTTCCGAGTATGAACTGTACAGTAAAATTGTTGAGATTGTTGCATGTGGTGGGCATTTTATATTGATGTTCTGTGTACTACATGAAATTGTCAACCCCCAATCTGTGAAGGATATATTACTGTCTGTCAGGGGAAGCCACACTGAACAGGAATATAATACTGTCTGTCAGGGGAAGCCACACTGAACAGGAATATAATACTGTCTGTCAGGGAAGCCACACTGAACAGGAATATATTACTGTCTGTCAGGGAAGCCACACTGAACAGGAATATATTACTGTCTGTCAGGGAAGACACACTGAACAGGAATATAATACTGTCTGTCAGGGGAAGCCACACTGAACAGGAATATATTACTGTCTGTCAGGGAAGCCACACTGAACAGGAATATAATACTGTCTGTCAGGGAAGCCACACTGAACAGGAATATAATACTGTCTGTCAGGGAAGCCACACTGAACAGGAATATAATACTGTCTGTCAGGGGAAGCCTGAACAGGAATATAATACTGTCTGTCAGGGAAGCCTGAACAGGAATATATTACTGTCTGTCAGGGAAGCCACACTGAACAGGAATATATTACTGTCTGTCAGGGAAGACACACTGAACAGGAATATAATACTGTCTGTCAGGGGAAGCCACACTGAACAGGAATATATTACTGTCTGTCAGGGAAGCCACACTGAACAGGAATATATTACTGTCTGTCAGGGAAGACACACTGAACAGGAATATAATACTGTCTGTCAGGGGAAGCCTGAACAGGAATATATTACTGTCTGTCAGGGAAGCCACACTGAACAGGAATATAATACTGTCTGTCAGGGGAAGCCACACTGAACAGGAATATAATACTGTCTGTCAGGGGAAGCCTGAACAGGAATATATTACTGTCTGTCAGGGGAAGCCTGAACAGGAATATATTACTGTCTGTCAGGGGAAGCCACACTGAACAGGAATATATTACTGTCTGTCAGGGGAAGCCACACTGAACAGGAATATAATACTGTCTGTCAGGGGGAAGCCTGAACAGGAATATATTACTGTCTGTCAGGGGAAGCCTGAACAGGAATATATTACTGTCTGTCAGGGAAGCCTGAACAGGAATATAATACTGTCTGTCAGGGGAAGCCTGAACAGGAATATATTACTGTCTGTCAGGGGAAGCCTGAACAGGAATATATTACTGTCTGTCAGGGGAAGCCTGAACAGGAATATAATACTGTCTGTCAGGGGAAGCCTGAACAGGAATATAATACTGTCTGTCAGGGGAAGCCTGAACAGGAATATATTACTGTCTGTCAGGGGAAGCCTGAACAGGAATATAATACTGTCTGTCAGGGGTGGCCTGAACAGGAATATATTACTGTCTGTCAGGGGAAGCCTGAACAGGAATATAATACTGTCTGTCAGGGAAGCCTGAACAGGAATATAATACTGTCTGTCAGGGGAAGCCACACTGAACAGGAATATATTACTGTCTGTCAGGGAAGCCACACTGAACAGGAATATATTACTGTCTGTCAGGGAAGCCACACTGAACAGGAATATATTACTGTCTGTCAGGGGAAGCCACACTGAACAGGAATATAATACTGTCTGTCAGGGGAAGCCACACTGAACAGGAATATAAAGGCAACATGTGAAGTGTTGGTCCCATGTTTCAGGAGCTGAAATCAAATAATGTTCCGTACACACCCAGCTTATTTCTCTAAAATTCTGTACATTTGTTTTACAACCCTGTTAGTGAGCATTTCTCCATGTCGCAAGGGTCTGTACACAATTTCTGGAAGCTGAAAATGTCCCAGTTTCATGGCCTACGTACTTACCAGCCCTGTCACCCGTTGATCCCTGTTTGGGATGCTCGTGTTCCAGTTCCCGCCGATATCCAGCAACTTCTCACAGCCATTAAAGAGGAGTGGGATGCTGATCAACTCTCTGAGAAGGAGATGTGGCGTTGCATGAGGTGGTCACACCAGATACTGACTGGTTTTCTGAGCCACGCCCATACCTGTATTCTCTTTATAAAGGTATCTGAGCCACGCCCATACCTGTATTCTCTTTATAAAGGTATCTGAGCCACGCCCATACCTGTATTCTCTTTATAAAGGTATCTGAGCCACGCCCATACCTGTATTCTCTTTATAAAGGTATCTGAGCCACGCCCATACCTGTATTCTCTTTATAAAGGTATCTGAGCCACGCCCATACCTGTATTCACTTTATAAAGGTATCTGTGACTAACCGATGCATACCTGTATTCCCAGCCATGTGAAATCCATAGATTAGGGCCTGATACATTTATTTAAATTAACTGATTTCCTCATATGGACTGTAACTCAGTCAAATCTTAAATTGTTGTGTGTGTGGGTGGGGTGGTTGAACGTTGAAATAAACAATGTACCTGAATGAATCTGTATTTTCCAGGTGGTGACAGGGATCCCTCTGTTACCGTGGAGATGGACGAAGAGGAGTAGGATCACTTTATGGACTTTATAAACGGTGCAGTGGGTGTTGTACCCTGAGGAGGCAGACAGACCCCGAGGAGGCAGACAGACCCTGTGGGACCATCAGACCTCAACGTGCAGCCAAAACGTTCTTAGACGTCACCTTCTCAATATCAGGAAGTTTTCAGTTCACCATGGAGACAATGTTAGGGGAACAGTTCACCATGGAGACAATGTTAGGGGAACAGAAGTCCATTAATATTATGTCACAGTAAACGATTGTTTTAAGAGAAAGACCATGTCTAGCAATGTCTCCTTACTTCTGTTGTCTCTGTCGCCTTACTACTGTTGTCTCTCTACTTCTGTTGTCTCTGTCTCCTTACTTCTGTTGTCTGTCTCCTTACTACGGTTGTCTCTCTCTCTACTACTGTTGTCTCTGTCTCTACTTCTGTTGTCTGTCTCTACTTCTGTTGTCTCTGTCTCTCTACTTCTGTTGTCTCTGTCTCTCTACTTCTGTTGTCTCTGTCTCTACTTCTGTCTCTGTCTCTCTACTTCTGTCTCTGTCTCTCTACTTCTGTTGTCTCTGTCTCTCTACTTCTGTTGTCTCTGTCTCTCTACTACTGTTGTCTCTGTCTCTACTTCTGTCTCTGTCTCTCTACTTCTGTTGTCTCTGTCTCTCTACTTCTGTTGTCTCTGTCTCTCTACTTCTGTTGTCTCTGTCTCTCTACTACTGTTGTCTGTCTCTCTACTACTGTTGTCTGTCTCTCTACTACTGTTGTCTGTCTCTCTACTACTGTTGTCTGTCTCTCTACTTCTGTTGTCTGTCTCTCTACTTCTGTTGTCTCTGTCTCTCTACTTCTGTTGTCTCTCTACTTCTGTTGTCTCTCTACTTCTGTTGTCTCTGTCTCTCTATTTCTGTTGTCTCTGTCTCTCTATTTCTGTTGTCTCTGTCTCTCTATTTCTGTTGTTTCCGTCTCTCTACTTATGTTGTCTCTCTACTTCTGTTGTCTCTGTCTCTCTACTTCTGTTGTCTCTGTCTCTCTACTTCTGTTGTCTCTGTCTCTCTACTTCTGTTGTCTCTGTCTCTCTACTTCTGTTGTCTCTGTCTCTCTACTTCTGTTGTCTCTGTCTCTCTACTTCTGTTGTCTCTGTCTCTCTACTTCTGTTGTCTCTGTCTCTCTACTTCTGTTGTCTCTGTCTCTCTACTTCTGTTGTCTCTGTCTCTCTACTACTGTTGTCTCTGTCTCTCTACTACTGTTGTCTCTGTCTCTCTACTACTGTTGTCTCTGTCTCTCTACTACTGTTGTCTGTCTCTCTACTACTGTTGTCTGTCTCTCTACTTCTGTTGTCTCTGTCTCTCTACTTCTGTTGTCTCTGTCTCTCTACTTCTGTTGTTTCTTTCTCTCTACTTCTGTTGTCTCTGTCTCTCTATTTCTGTTGTCTCTGTCTCTCTATTTCTGTTGTTTCCGTCTCTCTACTTCTGTTGTCTCTGTCTCTCTACTTCTGTTGTCTCTGTCTCTCTACTTCTGTTGTCTCTGTCTCTCTACTTCTGTTGTCTCTGTCTCTCTACTTCTGTTGTCTCTCTACTTCTGTTGTTTCTGTCTCTCTACTTCTGTTGTCTCAGTCTCTCTACTTCTGTTGTCTCTCTCTCGTTCTGTTGTCTCTACTACTGTTGTCTCTGTCTCTCTACTTCTGTTGTCTCTGTCTCTCTACTTCTGTTGTCTCTGTCTCTCTACTACTGTTGTCTCTGTCTCTCTACTTCTGTTGTCTCTGTCTCTCTACTTCTGTTGTCTCTGTCTCTCTACTTCTGTTGTCTCTGTCTCTCTACTTCTGTTGTCTCTGTCTCTCTACTACTGTTGTCTGTCTCTCTACTACTGTTGTCTGTCTCTCTACTACTGTTGTCTGTCTCTCTACTTCTGTTGTCTCTGTCTCTCTACTACTGTTGTCTCTGTCTCTCTACTTCTGTTGTCTCTCTACTCTGTTGTCTCTGTCTCTCTATTTCTGTTGTCTCTGTCTCTCTACTTCTGTTGTTTCCGTCTCTCTACTTCTGTTGTCTCTGTCTCTACTTCTGTCTCTGTCTCTCTACTTCTGTTGTCTCTGTCTCTCTACTTCTGTTGTCTCTGTCTCTCTACTTCTGTTGTCTCTGTCTCTCTACTTCTGTTGTCTCTGTCTCTCTACTTCTGTTGTCTCTGTCTCTCTACTTCTGTTGTCTCTGTCTCTCTACTTCTGTTGTCTCTGTCTCTCTACTTCTGTTGTCTCTGTCTCTCTACTTCTGTTGTCTCTGTCTCTCTACTTCTGTTGTCTCTCTCTCTACTTCTGTTGTCTGTCTCTCTACTTCTGTTGTCTCTGTCTCTCTACTTCTGTTGTCTCTGTCTCTCTACTTCTGTTGTCTCTGTCTCTCTACTTCTGTTGTCTCTGTCTCTCTACTTCTGTTGTCTCTGTCTCTCTACTTCTGTTGTCTCTGTCTCTCTACTTCTGTTGTCTCTGTCTCTCTACTTCTGTTGTCTCTGTCTCTCTATTTCTGTTGTTTCCGTCTCTCTACTTCTGTTGTCTCTGTCTCTCTACTTCTGTTGTCTCTCTACTTCTGTTGTCTCTGTCTCTCTACTTCTGTTGTCTCTCTACTTCTGTTGTCTCTGTCTCTCTACTTCTGTTGTCTCTGTCTCTCTACTTCTGTTGTCTCTGTCTCTCTACTTCTGTTGTCTCTGTCTCTCTACTTCTGTTGTCTCCGTCTCTCTACTTCTGTTGTCTCTCTCTCGTTCTGTTGTCTCTACTACTGTTGTCTCTGTCTCTCTACTTCTGTTGTCTCTGTCTCTCTACTTCTGTTGTCTCTGTCTCTCTACTACTGTTGTCTCTGTCTCTACTTCTGTCTCTGTCTCTCTACTTCTGTTGTCTCTGTCTCTCTACTTCTGTTGTCTCTGTCTCTCTACTTCTGTTGTCTCTGTCTCTCTACTACTGTTGTCTGTCTCTCTACTACTGTTGTCTGTCTCTCTACTACTGTTGTCTGTCTCTCTACTTCTGTTGTCTCTGTCTCTCTACTACTGTTGTCTCTGTCTCTCTACTTCTGTTGTCTCTGTCTCTCTATTTCTGTTGTCTCTGTCTCTCTATTTCTGTTGTCTCTGTCTCTCTATTTCTGTTGTTTCCGTCTCTCTACTTCTGTTGTCTCTGTCTCTCTATTTCTGTTGTTTCCGTCTCTCTACTTCTGTTGTCTCTGTCTCTACTTCTGTCTCTGTCTCTCTACTTCTGTTGTCTCTGTCTCTCTACTTCTGTTGTCTCTGTCTCTCTACTTCTGTTGTCTCTGTCTCTCTACTACTGTTGTCTCTGTCTCTACTTCTGTCTCTGTCTCTCTACTTCTGTTGTCTCTGTCTCTCTACTTCTGTTGTCTCTGTCTCTCTACTTCTGTTGTCTCTGTCTCTCTACTTTAGTTGTCTCTGTCTCTCTACTACTGTTGTCTGTCTCTCTACTACTGTTGTCTGTCTCTTACTACTGTTGTCTGTCTCTCTACTACTGTTGTCTGTCTCTCTACTACTGTTGTCTGTCTCTCTACTTCTGTTGTCTCTCTACTTCTGTTGTCTCTCTACTTCTGTTGTCTCTCTACTTCTGTTGTCTCTGTCTCTCTACTTCTGTTGTCTCTGTCTCTCTACTTCTGTTGTTTCTTTCTCTCTACTTCTGTTGTCTCTGTCTCTCTATTTCTGTTGTTTCTTTCTCTCTACTTCTGTTGTCTCTGTCTCTCTACTTCTGTTGTCTCTGTCTCTCTACTACTGTTGTCTCTGTCTCTCTACTTCTGTTGTCTCTCTACTTCTGTTGTCTCTGTCTCTCTATTTCTGTTGTCTCTGTCTCTCTATTTCTGTTGTCTCTGTCTCTCTATTTCTGTTGTTTCCGTCTCTCTACTTCTGTTGTCTCTGTCTCTACTTCTGTCTCTGTCTCTCTACTTCTGTTGTCTCTGTCTCTCTACTTCTGTTGTCTCTGTCTCTCTACTTCTGTTGTCTCTGTCTCTCTACTTCTGTTGTCTCTGTCTCTACTTCTGTCTCTCTACTTCTGTTGTCTCTGTCTCTCTACTTCTGTTGTCTCTGTCTCTCTACTTCTGTTGTCTCTGTCTCTCTACTTCTGTTGTCTCTGTCTCTCTACTTCTGTTGTCTCTGTCTCTCTACTACTGTTGTCTGTCTCTCTACTACTGTTGTCTGTCTCTCTACTACTGTTGTCTGTCTCTCTACTACTGTTGTCTGTCTCTCTACTACTGTTGTCTGTCTCTCTACTTCTGTTGTCTCTCTACTTCTGTTGTCTCTCTACTTCTGTTGTCTCTCTACTTCTGTTGTCTCTCTACTTCTGTTGTCTCTGTCTCTCTACTTCTGTTGTTTCTTTCTCTACTTCTGTTGTCTCTGTCTCTCTACTTCTGTTGTCTCTGTCTCTCTACTTCTGTTGTTTCCGTCTCTCTACTTCTGTTGTCTCTGTCTCTCTACTTCTGTTGTCTCTCTACTTCTGTTGTCTCTGTCTCTCTACTTCTGTTGTCTCTCTACTTCTGTTGTCTCTGTCTCTCTACTTCTGTTGTCTCTGTCTCTCTACTTCTGTTGTCTCTCTACTTCTGTTGTCTCTGTCTCTCTACTTCTGTTGTCTCTGTCTCTCTACTTCTGTTGTCTCTGTCTCTCTACTTCTGTTGTCTCTGTCTCTCTACTTCTGTTGTCTCTGTCTCTCTACTTCTGTTGTCTCCGTCTCTCTACTTCTCTTGTCTCTCTACTTCTGTTGTCTCTGTACCCTTACTACGGTTGTCTGTCTCCCTACCTCTCCTGTATTATTGTGTATCTTATATAGTACTAGGCTGCTAGCTAGCTTTTCATTTCTCGCCTGTTTTTTTTGCCTGTATTTTGTTAATGTAAATAGCTTTGTGATTTACATCTTTAAATGAAAAGAGCTCTATAAATGTATTATCATTATTCCATATGCAGGGTCCTTAAGGCCCAATGAGAATGGAGAAAGCCCATTAAAACCATGTGTATTTGTCGTCATCTTAGGGCCATGCACCTGTCGTTCCTTTGTATTGTAAAGATGCTGCCCAAATCAAATGTTATGTCACGTGCGCCGAACACAACAGGTGTCGACCTTACAGTGAAATGCTTCCTTACAAGCCCTTAACAGTGAAAATAAGTGTTAAAGTATTTACTCAAATAAACAAAATATTTAAAATAAATAAATGAGCAACAATAACGAGGCTATATACAGGGGGTACAGAGTCAATGTGGAGGCTATATACAGGGGGTACCGGTACAGAGGCAATGTGGAGGCTATATACAGGGGGTACCGGTACAGAGTCAATGTGGAGGCTTTATACAGGGTGTACCGGTACAGAGTCAATGTGGAGGCTATATACAGGGGGTACTGGTACAGAGGCAATGTGGAGGCTATATACAGGGGGTACCGGTACAGAGGCAATGTGGAGGCTATATACAGGGGGTACTGGTACAGAGTCAATGTGGAGGCTATATACAGGGGGTACCGGTACAGAGTCAAAGTGGAGGCAATATACAGGGGGTACCGGTACAGAGTTAATATGCGGGGCACCAGTTAATCAAGGTAATATATACATGTAGGTAGAGTTATTAAAGTGACTATGCATAGATAATAGAGAGTTGCAGCAGCGTAGAAGGGGAGAGGGGTATGCAATGGAAATAGTCTGGGGAGCTATTTGATTAGATGTTCAGCAGTCTAATGGCTTGGGGGTAGAAGCTGTTGAGAAGCCTCTTGGCCCTAGACTTGGCACTCCGGTACCGCTTGCTGTGCGGTAGCAGAGAGAACAGTCTGACTTGGGTGGCTATAGTCTTTGGACCTATTTAGGGCCTCCCTCTGACACCGCCTGGTATAGAGGTCCTGCATGGCAAGAAGCTTGACCCCAGTGATGCACTGGGCCGTAAGCACAACACTCTGAAGTGCCTTGTGGCCGAGTAGTTTCCATACCAGGCAGTGATGCAACCAGTCAGGATGGGGCAGCTGTTGAACCTTTTGAGGATCTGAGGACCCCATGCCAAATCTTTTCAGTCTCCTGAGGGGGAATAGGTTTTGTCGTTCCCTCTTCACAACTGTCTTGGTGTGTTTGGACCATGATAGTTTGTTGGTGACGTGGACACCAAGGAACCTGAAGCTGCTCCACTACAGAAGCAGACCCTAGTTCCTACTCCTTAGCTTAGGTAGTCAGTCCTTGGTTTGCATCCCAAATGGCACCCTATTACCCATAAGGCTCTGGTCAAAACGAGTGTACAGTATAGGGAACAGGGTGCCATTTGGGATGCAGGCTTGGGGAGGGGTTAAGGGCCTTGTCTGGACCGGGCCAAAGCTGTTATCAAGGTAGGTCTAGTGCTGTCTGTCTCAAGCGGTTCAGAGTGCTGATCTAGGATCAGGCTCCTGTGCATGTAATGTGTTGTAGAAGGCAGAACTGATCCTGGGTCAGCAGTTAACTGCTCTTCCCATCACTGAGAGGAGGTGGTGTTTGGGTCAGCAGTTTACTGGTGCTCTGCCCATCACTGAGAGGAGGTGGTGTTTGGGTCAGCAGTTTACTGGTGCTCTGCCCATCACTTAGAGGAGGTGGTGTTTGGGTCAGCAGTTTACTGGTGCTCTTCCCATCACTTAGAGGAGGTGGTGTTTGGGTCAGCAGTTTACTGGTGCTCTTCCCATCACTGAGAGGAGGTGGTGTTTGGGTCAGCAGTTTACTGGTGCTCTTCCCATCACTGAGAGGAGGTGGTGTTTGGGTCAGCAGTTTACTGGTGCTCTTCCCATCACTGAGAGGAGGTGGTGTTTGGGTCAGCAGTTTACTGGTGGTCTTCCCATCACTGAGAGGAGGTGGTGTTTGGGTCAGCAGTTTACTGGTGCTCTTCCCATCACTGAGAGGAGGTGGTGTTTGGGTCAGCAGTTTACTGGTGCTCTTCCCATCACTGAGAGGAGGTGGTGTTTGGGTCAGCAGTTTACTGGTGCTCTTCCCATCACTGAGAGGAGGTGGTGTTTGGGTCAGCAGTTTACTGGTGCTCTAACTCCATGTACTATGTTGCTGATCATCATACTGACTGACACTGAAATTAACTTTTACTCCTGATCACTTCTGGTTCCTGTTTTATTCATCATTCCAACAGGAGATCAACACGATCACTACCTGAGTCACATGACTGGATAAATCTGTCAAACTGATGCGGTTTCATGTCTGAACTCCTCTATTCAATACGTATCGTAGAAGTTCAGCACTGATGCCCAATCGAAATTTGAAGACGATGTTCCCACGTTGGCGGAGACGGCACGCGACGGAACCGCAGTAGGAGGGGGGAGGGGAGGAACCGCAGTAGGAGGAGGGTAGGAACCGTAGTAGGAGGGGAGGAACCGCAGTAGGAGGAGGGTAGGAACCGCAGTAGGAGGGGAGGAACCGCAGTAGGAGGAGGTAGGAACCGCAGTAGGAGGGGGAGGAGGAACCGCAGTAGGAGGGGGGTCTGGGAGGAACCGCAGTAGGAGGAGGAGGGTAGGAACCGCAGTAGGAGGGGGGAAACCGCAGTAGGAGGGGGAGGGGAGGAACCGCAGTAGGAGGGGGAGGGAGGAACCGGAGTAGGAGGGGGGAGGGGAGGAACCGCAGTAGGAGGAGGGGAGGAACCGCAGTAGGAGGGGGGAGGGGAGGAACCGCAGTAGGAGGGAGGAGGGTAGGAACCGCAGTAGGAGGGTAGGAACCGCAGTAGGAGGGGGGTAGGAACCGCAGTGGGAGGGTAGGAACCGCAGTAGGAGGGGGAGGAGTAGGAACCGCAGTAGGAGGGGGGGAGGGTAGGAACCGCAGTAGGAGGGGGGAGGAGGAGGAACCGCAGTAGGAGGAGGGAGGAACCGCAGTAGGAGGGGAGGGTAGGAACCGCAGTAGGAGGAGGGTAGGAACCGTAGTAGGGGGGAGGGGAGGAACCGTAGTAGGAGGGGAGGAACCGCAGTAGGAGGGGGAGGGAGGAACCGTAGTAGGAGAGGAGGAACCGCAGTAGGAGGAGGGTAGGAACCGCAGTAGGAGGGGAGGAACCGCAGTAGGAGGGGGGAGGGGAGGAACCGCAGTAGGAGGAGGGTAGGAACCGTAGTAGGAGGGGAGGAACCGCAGTAGGAGGGGGAGGGTAGGAACCGCAGTAGGAGGGGGAGGGGAGGAACCGCAGTAGGAGGGGGAGGGGAGGAACCGTAGTAGGAGGGGGAGGGGAGGAACCGTAGTAGGAGGGGAGGAACCGCAGTAGGAGGGGGGAGGGTAGGAACCGCAGTAGGAGGGGGGAGGGGAGGAACCGCAGTAGGAGGAGGGTAGGAACCGTAGTAGGAGGGGAGGAACCGCAGTAGGAGGGGGGAGGGGAGGAACCGGTAGATGTACACTCGCATCACATCAGATAAGAACACATACTGTAGATAATGAAGTTAAGACTCAGTAACATCACATCTAAACAGTTTAATTTTTTTATTCACACTGATCTTAGGGATGAGTGGTCTAGTCTGGTGTGGTTCGGTCTAGAGGTCGACGGTCTAGCGTGGTCCGGTCTGGTCTAGCGTGGTGTGGTCAAGTTTGGTGTAGTCTAGCGTGGTGTGGTCTAGTGTGGTGTGGTGTGGTCTGGTCTAGCGTGATCTGGTCTGGTCTGGTCTAGCGTGGTGTGGTCTAGTGTGGTGTGGTCTGGTGTGGTGTGGTCTGGTCTGGTGTGGTGTGGTCTAGTGTGGTGTGGTCTGGTCTGGTCTAGTGTGGTGTGGTCTAGTGTGGTGTGGTCTGGTCTAGTGTGGTGTGGTCTGGTGTGGTCTAGCGTGATGTGGTCTGGTCTGGTCTAGCGTGGTGTGGTCTAGTGTGGTCTGGTCTAGTGTGGTGTGGTCTGGTCTAGCGTGGTGTGGTCTAGTGTGGTGTGGTCTAGCGTGATGTGGTCTGGTCTGGTCTAGCGTGGTGTGGTCTGGTCTGGTCTAGCGTGGTGTGGTCTAGTGTGGTGTGGTCTAGCGTGGTGTGGTCTGGTCTGGTCTAGTCTAGCGTGGTGTGGTCTAGTGTGGTGTGGTCTAGCGTGGTCTGGTGTGGTCTAGCGTGGTCTAGTGTGGTGTGGTCTAGCGTGGTGTGGTCTAGTGGTGTGGTCTAGTGTGGTGTGGTCTAGCGTGGTCTAGTGTGGTGTGGTCTAGCGTGGTGTGGTCTAGCGTGGTGTGGTCTAGTGTGGTGTGGTCTAGCGTGGTGTGGTCTGGTGTGGTCTGGCGTGGTGTGGTCTGGTCTAGTGTGGTGTGGTCTAGCGTGGTGTGGTCTGGTCTAGCGTGGTGTGGTCTAGTGTGGTGTGGTCTGGTCTAGCGTGGTGTGGTCTAGCGTGGTGTGGTCTGGTCTAGTGTGGTGTGGTCTAGTGTGGTGTGGTCTGGTCTAGTGTGGTGTGGTCTGGTCTAGCGTGGTGGTCTGGTCTAGTGTGGTGTGGTCTGGTCTGGTCTAGCGTGGTGTGGTCTAGTGTGGTCTGGTCGTGGTCTAGTGTCTGGTGGTGGTCTGGTCTAGCGTGGTGTGGTCTAGTGTGGTCTAGCGTGGTGTGGTCTAGTGTGGTCTAGCGTGGTCTGGTCTAGTGTGGTCTGGTCTAGTGTGGTCTGGTCTAGCGTGGTCTGGTCTAGCGTGGTGTGGTCTGGTCTAGTGTGGTGTGGTCTAGTCTGGTCTAGCGTGGTGTGTCTGGTCTAGTCTAGCGTGGTTTGGTCTAGTGTGGTGTGGTCTAGCGTGCTGTGGTCTAGTGTGGTGTGGTGTGGGTCTAGTCTAGCGTGGTTTGGTCTAGTGTGGTGTGGTCTAGTGTGGTGTGGTCTAGTCTAGTGTGGTGTGGTGTGGTCTAGTGTGGTGTGGTGTGGTCTGGTGTGGTGTGGTCTAGTCTGGTGTGGTGTGGTGTGGTCTGGTCTAGTGTGGTGTGGTGTGGTCTAACGTGGTGTGGTCTGGTCTAGCGTGGTGTGGTCTGGTCTAGTGTGGTGTGGTCTGGTGGTGTGGTGTGGTCTGGTGTGGTCTGGTCTAGTGTGGTGTGGTCTAGTGTGGTCTGGTGTGGTGTGGTCTAGTGTGGTGTGGTCTGGTCTAGTGTGGTCTGGTCTAGCGTGGTGTGGTCTGGTCTAGCGTGGTGTGGTCTGGTCTAGCGTGGTGTGGTCTGGTCTAGTGTGGTGTGGTCTAGTGTGGTGTGGTCTAGTGTGGTCTGGTCTAGTGTGGTCTGGTCTAGTGTGGTGTGGTCTGGTCTAGTGTGGTGTGGTCTAGTGTGGTCTAGCGTGGTGTGGTCTGGTCTAGTGTGGTCTGGTGTGGTCTGGTCTGGTGTGGTCTGGTCTAGTGTGGTCTGGTCTGGTCTAGTGTGGTCTGGTCTGGTCTAGTGTGGTCTGGTCTGGTCTAGTGTGGTGTGGTCTGGTCTAGCGTGGTGTGGTCTGGTCTAGCGTGGTCTGGTCTGGTCTAGTGTGGTCTGGTCTAGCGTGGTGTGGTCTGGTCTAGCGTGGTGTGGTGTGGTCTGGTCTAGTGTGGTCTGGTCTAGTGTGGTCTGGTCTAGTGTGGTCTGGTCTAGCGTGGTGTGGTCTAGCGTGGTGTGGTCTGGTCTAGTGTGGTCTGGTCTAGTGTGGTCTGGTCTAGCGTGGTGTGGTCTGGTCTAGCGTGGTGTGGTCTGGTCTAGCGTGGTGTGGTCTAGTGTGGTGTGGTCTGGTCTAGTGTGGTCTGGTCTAGTGTGGTCTGGTCTAGTCTAGCGTGGTGTGGTCTGGTCTAGCGTGGTGTGGTCTAGTGTGGTCTGGTCTAGTGTGGTCTGGTCTAGTCTGGCGTGTGGTGTGGTCTAGTGTGGTCTGGTCTAGTCTAGCGTGGTGTGGTCTAGTGTGGTGTGGTCTAGTGTGGTGTGGTCTAGCGTGGTGTGGTCTGGTCTGGTGTGGTCTGGTCTAGTGTGGTGTGGTCTAGCGTGGTGTGGTCTAGCGTGGTGTGGTCTAGCGTGGTGTGGTCTAGCGTGGTGTGGTCTGGTCTGGTCTGGTCTAGCGTGGTGTGGTCTAGTGTGGTCTGGTCTAGTGTGGTCTGGTCTAGTGTGGTCTGGTCTAGTGTGGTCTGGTCTAGTGTGGTCTGGTCTAGTGTGGTCTGGTCTAGTGTGGTCTGGTCTAGCGTGGTGTGGTCTGGTCTAGCGTGGTCTGGTGTGGTCTAGTCTGGTGTGGTCTAGCGTGGTGTGGACTGGTGTGCGCGTTTGTCATTCTGTGCCAAAGTATTTCTGTCCAAAGTGTGTGGGGGCGACCGGGTGCAGCTCTGTGGTGAGCAGGGTGATCTCTGGGAACTCTTGGAGGATGGCCTTGGCTCCTGGAGAGATGGAGATGAAGAGAGAGAAAGAGAGAGAGGAGGATAATGTGTTACCTACCGTGTGGGGTGGAGAAGAGAGAGAGAGAGGAGGATAATGTGTTACCTACCGTGTGGGGTGGAGAAGAGAGAGGATGATGTGTTACCTACCGTGTGGGGTGGAGAAGAGAGAGAGAGGAGGATAATGTGTTACCTACCGTGTGGGGTGGAGAAGAGAGAGAGGAGGATAATGTGTTACCTACCGTGTGGGGTGGAGAAGAGAGAGGAGGATAATGTGTTACCTACCGTGTGGGGTGGAGAAGAGAGAGAGGGGATAATGTGTTACCTACCGTGTGGGGTGGAGAAGAGAGAGAGGAGGATAATGTGTTACCTACCGTGTGGGGTGGAGAAGAGAGAGAGGAGGATAATGTGTTACCTACCGTGTGGGGTGGAGAAGAGAGAGAGGGAGGATAATGTTTTACCTACCGTGTGGGGTGGAGAAAGAGAGGATAATGTTTTACCTACCGTGTGGGGTGGAGAAGAGAGAGAGAGGAGGATAATGTGTTACCTACCGTGTGGGGTGGAGAAGAGAGAGAGGAGGATAATGTGTTACCTACCGTGTGGGGTGGAGAAGAGAGAGAGGAGGAGGATAATGTGTTACCTACCGTGTGGGGTGGAGAAGAGAGAGAGGAGGATAATGTGTTACCTACCGTGTGGGGTGGAGAAGAGAGAGAGAGGAGGATAATGTGTTACCTACCGTGTGGGCGTGGAGTGGAGAAGAGAGAGAGAGAGGATAATGTGTTACCTACCGTGTGGGGTGGAGAAGAGAGAGGATAATGTGTTACCTACCGTGTGGGGTGGAGAAGAGAGGATAATGTGTTACCTACCGTGTGGGGTGGAGAAGAGAGGAGGATAATGTGTTACCTAGCGTGTGGGGTGGAGAAGAGAGAGAGAGGGAGGATAATGTGTTACCTAGCGTGTGGGGTGGAGAAGAGAGAGAGAGGAGGATAATGTGTTACCTACCGTGTGGGGTGGAGAAGAGAGAGAGGAGGATAATGTGTTACCTACCGTGTGGGGTGGAGAAGAGAGAGAGGAGGATAATGTGTTACCTACCGTGTGGGGTGGAGAAGAGAGAGAGGAGGATAATGTGTTACCTACCGTGTGGGGTGGAGAAGAGAGAGGGAGGATAATGTGTTACCTAGCGTGTGGGGTGGAGAAGAGAGGGAGGATAATGTGTTACCTACCGTGTGGGGTGGAGAAGAGAGAGAGAGGAGGATAATGTGTTACCTACCGTGTGGGGTGGAGAAGAGAGAGAGGAGGATAATGTGTTACCTACCGTGTGGGGTGGAGAAGAGAGAGAGGAGGATAATGTGTTACCTACCGTGTGGGGTGGAGAAGAGAGGAGGATAATGTGTTACCTAGCGTGTGGGGTGGAGAAGAGAGAGGAGGATAATGTGTTACCTAGCGTGTGGGGTGGAGAAGAGAGAGAGAGGAGGATAATGTGTTACCTACCGTGTGGGGTGGAGAAGAGAGAGAGGAGGATAATGTGTTACCTACCGTGTGGGGTGGAGAAGAGAGAGAGAGGAGGATAATGTGTTACCTACCGTGTGGGGTGGAGAAGAGAGAGAGAGGAGGATAATGTGTTACCTACCGTGTGGGGTGGAGAAGAGAGAGGAGGATAATGTGTTACCTACCGTGTGGGGTGGAGAAGAGAGAGAGGAGGATAATGTGTTACCTACCGTGTGGGGTGGAGAAGAGAGAGAGAGGATAATGTGTTACCTAGCGTGTGGGGTGGAGAAGAGAGAGAGGGAGGATAATGTGTTACCTACCGTGTGGGGTGGAGAAGAGAGAGGAGGAGGATAATGTGTTACCTAGCGTGTGGGGTGGAGAAGAGAGAGGAGGATAATGTGTTACCTAGCGTGTGGGGTGGAGAAGAGAGAGAGGAGGATAATGTGTTACCTAGCGTGTGGGGTGGAGAAGAGAGAGAGGAGGATAATGTGTTACCTACCGTGTGGGGTGGAGAAGAGAGAGAGGAGGATAATGTGTTACCTAGCGTGTGGGGTGGAGAAGAGAGAGAGAGGAGGATAATGTGTTACCTAGCGTGTGGGGTGGAGAAGAGAGAGAGAGGATAATGTGTTACCTAGCGTGTGGGGTGGAGAAGAGAGAGAGAGGAGGATAATGTGTTACCTACCGTGTGGGGTGGAGAAGAGAGAGAGGAGG
Source organism: Oncorhynchus keta (assembly GCF_023373465.1). Taxonomy (NCBI): domain Eukaryota; kingdom Metazoa; phylum Chordata; class Actinopteri; order Salmoniformes; family Salmonidae; genus Oncorhynchus; species Oncorhynchus keta. The sequence continues at coordinate 86,994,837 of NC_068424.1, forward strand.
ATAATGTGTTACCTACCGTGTGGGGTGGAGAAGAGAGAGAGGGAGGATATAGTGTGTTACCTACCGTGTGGGGTGGAGAAGAGAGAGAGGAGGATAATGTGTTACCTACCGTGTGGGGTGGAGAAGAGAGGAGGATAATGTGTTACCTAGCGTGTGGGGTGGAGGAAGAGAGGAGGATAATGTGTTACCTAGCGTGTGGGGTGGAGAAGAGAGGAGGATAATGTGTTACCTAGCGTGTGGGGTGGAGAAGAGAGAGGAGGATAATGTGTTACCTACCGTGTGGGGTGGAGAAGAGAGAGAGGAGGATAATGTGTTACCTAGCGTGTGGGGTGGAGAAGAGAGAGAGAGAGGATAATGTGTTACCTAGCGTGTGGGGTGGAGAAGAGAGGAGGATAATGTGTTACCTACCGTGTGGGGTGGAGAAGAGAGGAGGATAATGTGTTACCTACCGTGTGGGGTGGAGAAGAGAGGGAGGATAATGTGTTACCTACCGTGTGGGGTGGAGAAGAGAGAGAGGAGGATAATGTGTTACCTACCGTGTGGGGTGGAGAAGAGAGAGAGGAGGATAATGTGTTACCTAGCGTGTGGGGTGGAGAAGAGAGAGAGAGGAGGATAATGTGTTACCTACCGTGTGGGGTGGAGAAGAGAGAGGAGGAGAAATGTGTTACCTACCGTGTGGGGTGGAGAAGAGAGAGAGGGAGGATAATGTGTTACCTACCGTGTGGGGTGGAGAAGAGAGAGGATAATGTGTTACCTACCGTGTGGGGTGGAGAAGAGAGAGAGGAGGATAATGTGTTACCTAGCGTGTGGGGTGGAGAAGAGAGAGTGTGGGGTGGAGAGGATAATGTGTTACCTACCGTGTGGGGTGGAGAAGAGAGGAGGATAATGTGTTACCTAGCGTGTGGGGTGGAGAAGAGAGGAGGATAATGTGTTACCTACCGTGTGGGGTGGAGAAGAGAGGAGGATAATGTGTTACCTACCGTGTGGGGTGGAGAAGAGAGAGAGAGGAGGATAATGTGTTACCTAGCGTGTGGGGTGGAGAAGAGAGAGAGAGGAGGATAATGTGTTACCTAGCGTGTGGGGTGGAGAAGAGAGAGAGGGAGGATAATGTGTTACCTACCGTGTGGGGTGGAGAAGAGAGAGAGAGGAGGATAATGTGTTACCTACCGTGTGGGGTGGAGAAGAGAGAGAGGAGGATAATGTGTTACCTACCGTGTGGGGTGGAGAAGAGAGAGAGGAGGATAATGTGTTACCTACCGTGTGGGGTGGAGAAGAGAGAGAGGAGGATAATGTGTTACCTACCGTGTGGGGTGGAGAAGAGAGAGAGGAGGATAATGTGTTACCTACCGTGTGGGGTGGAGAAGAGAGAGAGAGGATAATGTGTTACCTACCGTGTGGGGTGGAGAAGAGAGAGAGAGGAGGATAATGTGTTACCTAGCGTGTGGGGTGGAGAAGAGAGGAGGATAATGTGTTACCTAGCGTGTGGGGTGGAGAAGAGAGGAGGATAATGTGTTACCTACCGTGTGGGGTGGAGAAGAGAGAGGAGGATGTGTTACCTACCGTGTGGGGTGGAGAAGAGAGGAGGATAATGTGTTACCTACCGTGTGGGGTGGAGAAGAGAGGAGGATAATGTGTTACCTACCGTGTGGGGTGGAGAAGAGAGAGAGAGGAGGATAATGTGTTACCTACCGTGTGGGGTGGACGAGAGAGAGAGAGGAGGATAATGTGTTACCTACCGTGTGGGGTGGAGAAGAGAGGAGGATAATGTGTTACCTACCGTGTGGGGTGGAGAAGAGAGAGAGAGGAGGATAATTTGTTACCTACCGTGTGGGGTGGAGAAGAGAGAGAGAGGAGGATAATGTGTTACCTAGCGTGTGGGGTGGAGAAGATAGGAGGATAATGTGTTACCTACCGTGTGGGGTGGAGAAGAGAGGAGGATAATGTGTTACCTACCGTGTGGGGTGGAGAAGAGAGGAGGATAATGTGTTACCTACCGTGTGGGGTGGAGAAGAGAGGAGGATCATGTGTTACCTACCGTGTGGGGTGGAGAAGAGAGAGAGAGGAGGATAATGTGTTACCTACCGTGTGGGGTGGAGAAGAGAGAGAGAGGAGGAGAATGTGTGACCTACCGTGTGGGGTGGAGAAGAGAGGATAATGTGTTACCTACCGTGTGGGGTGGAGAAGAGAGGATAATGTGTTACCTAGCGTGTGGGGTGGAGAAGAGAGGATAATGTGTTACCTACCGTGTGGGGTGGAGAAGAGAGAGAGAGGAGGATAATGTGTTACCTAGCGTGTGGGGTGGAGAAGAGAGAGAGAGGAGGATAATGTGTTACCTACCGTGTGGGGTGGAGAAGAGAGAGAGGAGGATAATGTGTTACCTACCGTGTGGGGTGGAGAAGAGAGAGAGAGGAGGATAATGTGTTACCTACCGTGTGGGGTGGAGAAGAGAGAGAGAGAGGATAATGTGTTACCTAGCGTGTGGGGTGGAGAAGAGAGAGAGGAGGATAATGTGTTACCTAGCGTGTGGGGTGGAGAAGAGAGAGAGGGAGGATAATGTGTTACCTAGCGTGTGGGGTGGAGAAGAGAGAGAGAGGAGGATAATGTGTTACCTACCGTGTGGGGTGGAGAAGAGAGAGAGAGGAGGATAATGTGTTACCTACCGTGTGGGGTGGAGAAGAGAGGAGGATAATGTGTTACCTAGCGTGTGGGGTGGAGAAGAGAGGAGGATAATGTGTTACCTACCGTGTGGGGTGGAGAAGAGAGAGAGGAGGATAATGTGTTACCTACCGTGTGGGGTGGAGAAGAGAGAGAGAGAGGAGGATAATGTGTTACCTACCGTGTGGGGTGGAGAAGAGAGAGAGAGAGGATAATGTGTTACCTACCGTGTGGGGTGGAGAAGAGAGAGAGGAGGATAATGTGTTACCTACCGTGTGGGGTGGAGGAGAGAGAGGAGGATAATGTGTTACCTACCGTGTGGGGTGGAGAAGAGAGAGAGAGGAGGATAATGTGTTACCTACCGTGTGGGGTGGAGAAGAGAGAGAGGGAGGATAATGTGTTACCTACCGTGTGGAGAAGAGGATAATGTGTTACCTACCGTGTGGGGTGGAGAAGAGAGAGAGAGGAGGATAATGTGTTACCTACCGTGTGGGGTGGAGAAGAGAGACCTACCGTGTGGGGTGGAGAGGAGGATAATGTGTTACCTACCGTGTGGGGTGGAGAAGAGAGAGAGGAGGATAATGTGTTACCTAGCGTGTGGGGTGGAGAAGAGAGAGAGGAGGATAATGTGTTACCTACCGTGTGGGGTGGAGAAGAGAGAGAGAGGAGGATAATGTGTTACCTACCGTGTGGGGTGGAGAAGAGAGGAGGATAATGTGTTACCTAGCGTGTGGGGTGGAGAAGAGAGGGGGATAATGTGTTACCTAGCGTGTGGGGTGGAGAAGAGAGAGAGGAGGATAATGTGTTACCTACCGTGTGGGGTGGAGAAGAGAGAGGAGGATAATGTGTTACCTACCGTGTGGGGTGGAGAAGAGAGAGAGGAGGATAATGTGTTACCTACCGTGTGGGGTGGAGAAGAGAGAGAGGAGGATAATGTGTTACCTACCGTGTGGGGTGGAGAAGAGAGAGAGAGGAGGATAATGTGTTACCTAGCGTGTGGGGTGGAGAAGAGAGAGAGAGGAGGATAATGTGTTACCTAGCGTGTGGGGTGGAGAAGATAGGAGGATAATGTGTTACCTACCGTGTGGGGTGGAGAAGAGAGGAGGATAATGTGTTACCTACCGTGTGGGGTGGAGAAGAGAGAGAGAGGAGGATAATGTGTTACCTACCGTGTGGGGTGGAGAAGAGAGAGAGGAGGATAATGTGTTACCTACCGTGTGGGGTGGAGAAGAGAGAGAGAGGATAATGTGTTACCTACCGTGTGGGGTGGAGAAGAGAGAGAGGAGGATAATGTGTTACCTACCGTGTGGGGTGGAGAAGAGAGGAGGATAATGTGTTACCTACCGTGTGGGGTGGAGAAGAGAGAGAGGAGGATAATGTGTTACCTACCGTGTGGGGTGGAGAAGAGAGAGAGGGGGATAATGTGTTACCTACCGTGTGGGGTGGAGAAGAGAGAGAGAGGAGGATAATGTGTTACCTACCGTGTGGGGTGGAGAAGAGAGAGGAGGATAATGTGTTACCTACCGTGTGGGGTGGAGAAGAGAGAGGAGGATAATGTGTTACCTACCGTGTGGGGTGGAGAAGAGAGGAGGATAATGTGTTACCTACCGTGTGGGGTGGAGAAGAGAGAGAGGAGGATAATGTGTTACCTACCGTGTGGGGTGGAGGAGAGAGAGAGAGGAGGATAATGTGTTACCTACCGTGTGGGGTGGAGAAGAGAGAGAGGAGGATAATGTGTTACCTAGCGTGTGGGGTGGAGAAGAGAGGAGGATAATGTGTTACCTACCGTGTGGGGTGGAGAAGAGGATAATGTTTTACCTACCGTGTGGGGTGGAGAAGAGAGAGAGGAGGATAATGTGTTACCTACCGTGTGGGGTGGAGAAGAGAGAGAGAGGAGGATAATGTGTTACCTACCGTGTGGGGTGGAGAGAGAGAGAGAGGAGGATAATGTGTTACCTACCGTGTGGGGTGGAGAAGAGAGAGAGGAGGATAATGTGTTACCTACCGTGTGGGGTGGAGAAGAGAGGAGGATAATGTGTTACCTACCGTGTGGGGTGGAGAAGAGAGGAGGATAATGTGTTACCTACCGTGTGGGGTGGAGAAGAGAGGAGGATAATGTGTTACCTACCGTGTGGGGTGGAGAAGAGAGAGAGGGAGGATAATGTGTTACCTAGCGTGTGGGGTGGAGAAGAGAGGAGGATAATGTGTTACCTACCGTGTGGGGTGGAGAAGAGAGGAGGATAATGTGTTACCTACCGTGTGGGGTGGAGAAGAGAGGAGGATAATGTGTTACCTACCGTGTGGGGTGGAGAAGAGAGAGAGAGGAGGATAATGTGTTACCTACCGTGTGGGGTGGAGAAGAGAGAGAGGAGGATAATGTGTTACCTACCGTGTGGGGTGGAGAAGAGAGAGGAGGATAATGTGTTACCTACCGTGTGGGGTGGAGAAGAGAGGAGGATAATGTGTTACCTACCGTGTGGGGTGGAGAAGAGAGAGAGAGGAGGATAATGTGTTACCTACCGTGTGGGGTGGAGGAGAGAGAGAGAGAGGATAATGTGTTACCTACCGTGTGGGGTGGAGAAGAGAGAGAGGAGGATAATGTGTTACCTACCGTGTGGGGTGGAGAAGAGAGGAGGATAATGTGTTACCTACCGTGTGG
>NC_068424.1:87727650-87820150 GCF_023373465.1 Oncorhynchus keta
CTAGGTATCCCCCTTTCTGTTGTATAACTGACTCGGTATCCCCCTGTCTGTTGTATAACTGACTAGGTATCCCCCTTTCTGTTGTATAACTGACTAGGTATCCCCCTTTCTGTTGTATAACTGACTAGGTATCCCCCTTTCTGTTGTATAACTGACTAGGTATCCCCCTTTCTGTTGTATAACTGACTAGGTATCCCCCTTTCTGTTGTATAACTGACTCGGTATCCCCCTTTCTGTTGTATAACTGACTAGGTATCCCCCTTTCTGTTGTATAACTGACTAGGTATCCCCCTTTCCCTTTCTGTTGTATAACTGACTAGGTATCCCCCTTTCCCTTTCTGTTGTATAACTGACTAGGTATCCCCCTTTCCCTTTCTGTTGAATAACTGACTAGGTATCCCCTTTCTGTTGTATAACTGACTAGGTATCCCCCTTTCCTTTCTGTTGTATAACTGACTAGGTATCCCCTTTCTGTTGTATAACTGACTAGGTATCCCCCTTTCCTTTCTGTTGTATAACTGACTAGGTATCCCCTTTCTGTTGTATAACTGACTAGGTATCCCCCTTTCTCTTTCTGTTGTATAACTGACTAGGTATCCCCTTTCTGTTGTATAACTGACTAGGTATCCCCTTTCTGTTGTATAACTGACTAGGTATCCCCCTTTCTGTTGTATAACTGACTAGGTATTCCCTTTCCTTTCTGTTGTATAACTGACTAGGTATCCCCTTTCTGTTGTATAACTGACAAGGTATCCCCTTTCTGTTGTATAACTGACTAGGTATCCCCCTTTCTGTTGTATAACTGACAAGGTATCCCCCTTTCTGTTGTATAACTGACTAGGTATCTCCCTTTCTATTGTATAACTGACTAGGTATCCCCCTTTCTGTTGTATAACTGACTAGGTATCCCCCTTTCTGTTGTATAACTGACTAGGTATCCCCTTTCCCTTTCTGTTGTATAACTGACTAGGTATCCCCCTTTCCCTTTCTGTTGTATAACTGACTAGGTATCCCCCTTTCCCTTTCTGTTGTATTACTGACTAGGTATCTCCCTTTCTGTTGTATAACTGACTAGGTATCTCCCTTTCTGTTGTATAACTGACTAGGTATCCCCCTTTCCCTTTCTGTTGTATAACTGACTAGGTATCCCCCTTTCCCTTTCTGTTGTATTACTGACAAGGTATCTCCCTTTCTGTTGTATAACTGACTAGGTATCTCCCTTTCTGTTGTATAACTGACTAGGTATCCCCCTTTCTGTTGTATAACTGACAAGGTATCTCCCTTTCTGTTGTATAACTGACAAGGTATCTCCCTTTCTGTTGTATAACTGACTAGGTATCCCTCTTTCTGTTGTATAACTGACTAGGTATCTCCCTTTCTGTTGTATAACTGACTAGGTATTCCCCTTTCCCTTTCTGTTGTATAACTGACTAGGTATCCCCCTTTCTGTTGTATAACTGACTAGGTATCTCCCTTTCTATTGTATAACTGACTAGGTATCCCCCTTTCTGTTGTATAACTGACTAGGTATCCCCCTTTCCCTTTCTGTTGTATAACTGACTAGGTATCCCCCTTTCCCTTTCTGTTGTATTACTGACAAGGTATCTCCCTTTCTGTTGTATAACTGACTAGGTATCTCCCTTTCTGTTGTATAACTGACTAGGTATCTCCCTTTCTGTTGTATAACTGACAAGGTATCTCCCTTTCTGTTGTATAACTGACAAGGTATCTCCCTTTCTGTTGTATAACTGACTAGGTATCTCCCTTTCCCTTTCTGTTGTACAACTGACTAGGTATCCCCCTTTCCCTTTCTGTTGTACAACTGACTAGGTATCCCCTTTCCTTTCTGTTGTACAACTGACTAGGTATCCTTTCTGTATGACTAGGTATCCCCTTTCTGTTGTATAACTGACTAGGTATCCCCCTTTCTGTTGTATAACTGACTAGGTATCCCCTTTCTGTTGTATAACTGACTAGGTATCCCCCTTTCTGTTGTATAACTGACTAGGTATCCCCCTTTCTGTTGTATAACTGACTAGGTATCCCCTTTCTGTTGTATAACTGACTAGGTATCCCCCTTTCTGTTGTATAACTGACTAGGTATCCCCTTTCTGTTGTATAACTGACTAGGTATCCCCCTTTCCTTTCTGTTGTATAACTGACTAGGTATCTCCCTTTCTGTTGTATAACTGACTAGGTATCCCCTTTCCTTTCTGTTGAATAACTGACTAGGTATCCCCCTTTCTGTTGTATAACTGACTAGGTATCCCCTTTCTGTTGTATAACTGACTAGGTATCCCCCTTTCTGTTGTATAACTGACTAGGTATCCCCTTTCCTTTCTGTTGTATAACTGACTAGGTATCTCCCTTTCTGTTGTATAACTGACTAGGTATCCCCTTTCCTTTCTGTTGAATAACTGACTAGGTATCCCCTTTCTGTTGTATAACTGACTAGGTATCCCCTTTCTGTTGTATAACTGACTAGGTATCCCCTTTCTGTTGTATAACTGACTAGGTATCCCCTTTCTGTTGTATAACTGACTAGGTATCCCCCTTTCTGTTGTATAACTGACTAGGTATCCCCCTTTCTGTTGTATAACTGACTAGGTATCCCCCTTTCTGTTGTATAACTGACTAGGTATCCCCTTTCTGTTGTATAACTGACTAGGTATCCCCTTTCTGTTGTATAACTGACTAGGTATCCCCTTTCTGTTGTATAACTGACTAGGTATCCCCTTTCTGTTGTATAACTGACTAGGTATCCCCCTTTCTGTTGTATAACTGACTAGGTATCCCTCTTTCTGTTGTATAACTGACTAGGTATCTCCCTTTCCCTTTCTGTTGTATAACTGACTAGGTATCCCCCTTTCTGTTGTATAACTGACTAGGTATCCCTCTTTCTGTTGTATAACTGACTAGGTATCTCCCTTTCCCTTTCTGTTGTATAACTGACTAGGTATCCCCCTTTCCCTTTCTGTTGTATAACTGACTAGGTATCCCCCTTTCTGTTGTATAACTGACTAAGTATCCCCCTTTCCCTTTCTGTTGAATAACTGACTAGGTATCTCCCTTTCTGTTGTATAACTGACTAGGTATCTCCCTTTCTGTTGTATAACTGACTAGGTATCCCCCTTTCTGTTGTATAACTGACAAGGTATCTCCCTTTCTGTTGTATAACTGACAAGGTATCTCCCTTTCTGTTGTATAACTGACAAGGTATCTCCCTTTCTGTTGTATAACTGACTAGGTATCCCCCTTTCTGTTGTATAACTGACAAGGTATCTCCCTTTCTGTTGTATAACTGACAAGGTATCTCCCTTTCTGTTGTATAACTGACAAGGTATCTCCCTTTCTGTTGTATAACTGACTAGGTATCCCCCTTTCTGTTGTATAACTGACTAGGTATCCCTCTTTCTGTTGTATAACTGACTAGGTATCTCCCTTTCTGTTGTATAACTGACTAGGTATTCCCCTTTCCCTTTCTGTTGTATAACTGACTAGGTATCCCCCTTTCTGTTGTATAACTGACTAGGTATCCCCCTTTCTGTTGTATAACTGACTAGGTATCCCCTTTTCCCTTTCTGTTGTATAACTGACTAGGTATCCCCCTTTCCCTTTCTGTTGTATTACTGACAAGGTATCTCCCTTTCTGTTGTATAACTGACTAGGTATCTCCCTTTCTGTTGTATAACTGACTAGGTATCTCCCTTTCTGTTGTATAACTGACTAGGTATCCCCCTTTCTGTTGTATAACTGACAAGGTATCTCCCTTTCTGTTGTATAACTGACAAGGTATCTCCCTTTCTGTTGTATAACTGACTAGGTATCTCCCTTTCCCTTTCTGTTGTACAACTGACTAGGTATCCCCCTTTCCCTTTCTGTTGTACAACTGACTAGGTATCCCCCTTTCCCTTTCTGTTGTACAACTGACTAGGTATCTCCCTTTCTGTTGTATAACTGACTAGGTATCCCCCTTTCTGTTGTATAACTGACTAGGTATCCCCCTTTCTGTTGTATAACTGACTAGGTATCCCCCTTTCTGTTGTATAACTGACTAGGTATCCCCCTTTCTGTTGTATAACTGACTAGGTATCCCCCTTTCTGTTGTATAACTGACTAGGTATCCCCCTTTCTGTTGTATAACTGACTAGGTATCCCCCTTTCTGTTGTATAACTGACTAGGTATCCCCCTTTCTGTTGTATAACTGATCCCCTAGGTATCCCCTTTCTGTTGTATCCCCTTTCTGTTGTATAACTGACTAGGTATCCCCTTTCTGTTGTATAACTGACTAGGTATCTCCCTTTCTGTTGTATAACTGACTAGGTATCCCCTTTCTGTTGTATAACTGACTAGGTATCCCCCTTTCTGTTGTATAACTGACTAGGTATCCCCTTTCTGTTGTATAACTGACTAGGTATCTGTTTCTGTTGTACAACTGACTAGGTATCCCCTTTCTGTTGTATAACTGACTAGGTATCCCCCCTTTCTGTTGTATAACTGACTAGGTATCCCCTTTCTGTTGTATAACTGACTAGGTATCCCCCTTTCTGTTGTATAACTGACTAGGTATCCCCCTTTCTGTTGTATAACTGACTAGGTATCCCCTTTCTGTTGTATAACTGACTAGGTATCCCCTTTCTGTTGTATAACTGACTAGGTATCCCCTTTCTGTTGTATAACTGACTAGGTATCCCCCTTTCTGTTGTATAACTGACTAGGTATCCCCCTTTCTGTTGTATAACTGACTAGGTATCCCCTTTCTGTTGTATAACTGACTAGGTATCCCCCTTTCTGTTGTATAACTGACTAGGTATCCCCTTTCTGTTGTATAACTGACTAGGTATCCCCTTTCTGTTGTATAACTGACTAGGTATCCCCCTTTGTATAACTGACTAGGTATCCCCCTTTCTGTTGTATAACTGACTAGGTATCCCCTTTCCTTTCTGTTGTATAACTGACTAGGTATCCCCCTTTCTGTTGTATAACTGACTAGGTATCCCCTTTCTGTTGTATAACTGACTAGGTATCCCCTTTCTGTTGTATAACTGACTAGGTATCCCCCTTTCTGTTGTATAACTGACTAGGTATCCCCTTTCTGTTGTATAACTGACTAGGTATCCCCTTTCTGTTGTATAACTGACTAGGTATCCCCCTTTCTGTTGTATAACTGACTAGGTATCCCCTTTCTGTTGTATAACTGACTAGGTATCCCCTTTCTGTTGTATAACTGACTAGGTATCCCCCTTTCTGTTGTATAACTGACTAGGTATCCCCCTTTCTGTTGTATAACTGACTAGGTATCCCCTTTCTGTTGTATAACTGACTAGGTATCTCCCTTTCTGTTGTATAACTGACTAGGTATCCCCTTTCCCTTTCTGTTGTATAACTGACTAGGTATCCCCCTTTCTGTTGTATAACTGACTAGGTATCCCCCTTTCTGTTGTATAACTGACTAGGTATCCCCCTTTCTGTTGTATAACTGACTAGGTATCCCCCTTTCTGTTGTATAACTGACTGGTATCCCTATTGTATAACTGACTAGGTATCTCCTTTCTGTTGTATAACTGACTAGGTATCCCCTTTCTGTTGTATAACTGACTAGGTATCCCCTTTCCTCTGTTGTATAACTGACTAGGTATCCCCCTTTCTGTTGTATAACTGACTAGGTATCCCCTTTCCTTTCTGTTGTATAACTGACTAGGTATCCCCTTTCTGTTGTATAACTGACTAGGTATCCCCTTTCTGTTGTATAACTGACTAGGTATCCCCCTTTCTGTTGTATAACTGACTAGGTATCCCTTTCTGTTGTATAACTGACAAGGTATCCCTTTCTGTTGTATAACTGACTAGGTATCCCCCTTTCTGTTGTATAACTGACTAGGTATCCCCCTTTCTGTTGTATAACTGACACTGTTGTATAACTGACTAGGTATCCCCTTTCTGTTGTATAACTGACTAGGTATCCCCTTTTTCTGTTGTATAACTGACAAGGTATCCCCTTTCTGTTGTATAACTGACTAGGTATCCCCTTTCCCTTTCTGTTGTATAACTGACTAGGTATCCCCCTTTCTGTTGTATAACTGACTAGGTATCCCCTTTCCTTTCTGTTGTATAACTGACTAGGTATCCCCTTTCCTTTCTGTTGTATAACTGACTAGGTATCTCCCTTTCCTTTCTGTTGTATAACTGACTAGGTATCCCCTTTCTGTTGTATAACTGACTAGGTATCCCCTTTCCTTTCTGTTGTATAACTGACTAGGTATCCCCCTTTCCTTTCTGTTGTATAACTGACTAGGTATCCCCCTTTCTGTTGTATAACTGACTAGGTATCCCCCTTTCTGTTGTATAACTGACTAGGTATCTCCCTTTCTGTTGTATAACTGACTAGGTATCCCCTTTCTGTTGTATAACTGACTAGGTATCCCCTTTCCCTTTCTGTTGTATAACTGACTAGGTATCCCCCTTTCTGTTGTATAACTGACTAGGTATCCCCCTATAACTGACTAGGTATCCCCTTTCCTTTCTGTTGTATAACTGACTAGGTATCTCCTTTCTGTTGTATAACTGACTAGGTATCCCCTTTCCTTTCTGTTGTATAACTGACTAGGTATCCCCTTTCTGTTGTATAACTGACTAGGTATCCCCTTTCTGTTGTATAACTGACTAGGTATCCCCTTTTTCTGTTGTATAACTGACTAGGTATCCCCCCTTTCTGTTGTATAACTGACTAGGTATCTCCCTTTCTGTTGTATAACTGACTAGGTATCCCCCTTTCTGTTGTATAACTGACTAGGTATCTCCCTTTCTGTTGTATAACTGACTAAGTATCCCCCTTTCTGTTGTATAACTGACTAGGTATCCCCCTTTCCCTTTCTGTTGTATAACTGACTAGGTATCTCCCTTTCTGTTGTATAACTGACTAGGTATCCCCCTTTCTGTTGTATAACTGACTAGGTATCCCCCTTTCTGTTGTATAACTGACTAGGTATCCCCCTTTCTGTTGTATAACTGACTAAGTATCCCCCTTTCCCTTTCTGTTGTATAACTGACTAGGTATCTCCCTTTCTGTTGTATAACTGACTAAGTATCCCCCTTTCTGTTGTATAACTGACTAGGTATCCCCCTTTCTGTTGTATAACTGACTAGGTATCCCCCTTTCTGTTGTATAACTGACTAGGTATCCCTCTTTCTGTTGTATAACTGACTAGGTATCCCCCTTTCCCTTTCTGTTGTATAACTGACTAGGTATACCCCTTTCTGTTGTATAACTGACTAGGTATCCCCCTTTCCCTTTCTGTTGTATAACTGACTAGGTATCCCCCTTTCTGTTGTATAACTGACTAGGTATCTCCCTTTCTATTGTATAACTGACTAGGTATCCCCCTTTCTGTTGTATAACTGACTAGGTATCCCCCTTTCCCTTTCTGTTGTATAACTGACTAGGTATCCCCCTTTCCCTTTCTGTTGTATTACTGACAAGGTATCTCCCTTTCTGTTGTATAACTGACTAGGTATCCCCCTTTCCCTTTCTGTTGTATAACTGACTAGGTATCTCCCTTTTTATTGTATAACTGACTAAGTATCCCCCTTTCTGTTGTATAACTGACTAGGTATCCCCCTTTCCCTTTCTGTTGTATAACTGACTAGGTATCCCCCTTTCTGTTGTATAACTGACTAGGTATCCCCCTTTCCCTTTCTGTTGTATAACTGACTAGGTATCCCCCTTTCCCTTTCTGTTGTATTACTGACAAGGTATCTCCCTTTCTGTTGTATAACTGACTAGGTATCTCCCTTTCTGTTGTATAACTGACTAGGTATCCCCCTTTCTGTTGTATAACTGACTAGGTATCTCCCTTTCTGTTGTATAACTGACTAGGTATCCCCCTTTCTGTTGTATAACTGACTAGGTATCTCCCTTTCTGTTGTATAACTGACTAGGTATCCCCCTTTCCCTTTCTGTTGTATAACTGACTAGGTATCTCCCTTTCTATTGTATAACTGACTAAGTATCCCCCTTTCTGTTGTATAACTGACTAGGTATCCCCCTTTCTGTTGTATAACTGACTAGGTATCCCCCTTTCCCTTTCTGTTGTATTACTGACAAGGTATCTCCCTTTCTGTTGTATAACTGACTAGGTATCTCCCTTTCTGTTGTATAACTGACTAGGTATCCCCCTTTCTGTTGTATAACTGACAAGGTATCCCCCTTTCTGTTGTATAACTGACTAGGTATCCCCCTTTCTGTTGTATAACTGACTAGGTATCCCCCTTTCTGTTGTATAACTGACTAGGTATCCCCCTTTCTGTTGTATAACTGACTAAGTATCCCCCTTTCCCTTTCTGTTGTATAACTGACTAGGTATCCCCCTTTCCCTTTCTGTTGTATTACTGACAAGGTATCTCCCTTTCTGTTGTATAACTGACTAGGTATCTCCCTTTCTGTTGTATAACTGACTAGGTATCTCCCTTTCTGTTGTATAACTGACTAGGTATCCCCCTTTCTGTTGTATAACTGACAAGGTATCTCCCTTTCTGTTGTATAACTGACAAGGTATCTCCCTTTCTGTTGTATAACTGACAAGGTATCTCCCTTTCTGTTGTATAACTGACTAGGTATCCCCCTTTCTGTTGTATAACTGACTAGGTATCCCCCTTTCTGTTGTATAACTGACAAGGTATCTCCCTTTCTGTTGTATAACTGACAAGGTATCTCCCTTTCTGTTGTATAACTGACTAGGTATCTCCCTTTCTGTTCTATAACTGACAAGGTATCTCCCTTTCTGTTGTATAACTGACAAGGTATCCCCCTTTCTGTTGTATAACTGACTAGGTATCCCCCTTTCCCTTTCTGTTGTACAACTGACTAGGTATCCCCCTTTCTGTTGTATAACTGACTAGGTATCTCCCTTTCTGTTGTATAACTGACTAAGTATCCCCCTTTCCCTTTCTGTTGTATAACTGACTAGGTATCTCCCTTTCTGTTGTATAACTGACTAGGTATCCCCCTTTCTGTTGTATAACTGACTAGGTATCTCCCTTTCTGTTGTATAACTGACTAGGTATCCCCCTTTCCCTTTCTGTTGTATAACTGACTAGGTATCCCCCTTTCTGTTGTATAACTGACTAGGTATCCCCCTTTCCCTTTCTGTTGTATAACTGACTAGGTATCTCCCTTTCTGTTGTATAACTGACTAGGTATACCCCTTTCCCTTTCTGTTGTATAACTGACTAGGTATCCCCCTTTCTGTTGTATAACTGACTAGGTATCCCCCTTTCTGTTGTATAACTGACTAGGTATCCCCTTTCCCTTTCTGTTGTATAACTGACTAGGTATCCCCCTTTCCCTTTCTGTTGTATAACTGACTAGGTATCCCCCTTTCTGTTGTATAACTGACTAGGTATCCCCCTTTCTGTTGTATAACTGACTAGGTATCCCCCTTTCTGTTGTATAACTGACTAGGTATCTCCTTTCTGTTGTATAACTGACTAAGTATCCCCCTTTCTGTTGTATAACTGACTAGGTATCCCCCTTTCCCTTTCTGTTGTATAACTGACTAGGTATCCCCCTTTCTGTTGTATAACTGACTAGGTATCCCCCTTTCTGTTGTATAACTGACTAGGTATCCCCCTTTCCCTTTCTGTTGTATAACTGACTAGGTATCTCCCTTTCTGTTGTATAACTGACTAGGTATCCCCCTTTCTGTTGTATAACTGACTAGGTATCCCCCTTTCTGTTGTATAACTGACTAGGTATCCCCCTTTCTGTTGTATAACTGACTAGGTATCCCCCTTTCTGTTGTATAACTGACTAAGTATCCCCCTTTCCCTTTCTGTTGTATAACTGACTAGGTATCTCCCTTTCTGTTGTATAACTGACTAAGTATCCCCCTTTCCCTTTCTGTTGTATAACTGACTAGGTATCTCCCTTTCTGTTGTATAACTGACTAGGTATCCCCCTTTCCCTTTCTGTTGTATAACTGACTAGGTATCCCCCTTTCTGTTGTATAACTGACTAGGTATCCCCCTTTCTGTTGTATAACTGACTAGGTATCCCCCTTTCCCTTTCTGTTGTATAACTGACTAGGTATCCCCCTTTCCCTTTCTGTTGTATAACTGACTAGGTATCCCCCTTTCTGTTGTATAACTGACTAGGTATCTCCCTTTCCCTTTCTGTTGTATTACTGACTAGGTATCCCCCTTTCTGTTGTATAACTGACTAGGTATCCCCCTTTCCCTTTCTGTTGTATTACTGACTAGGTATCCCCCTTTCTGTTGTATAACTGACTAGGTATCCCCCTTTCCCTTTCTGTTGTATAACTGACTAGGTATCTCCCTTTCCCTTTCTGTTGTATTACTGACTATGTATCCCCCTTTCTGTTGTATAACTGACTAGGTATCCCCCTTTCTGTTGTATAACTGACTAGGTATCCCCCTTTCCCTTTCTGTTGTATAACTGACTAGGTATCTCCCTTTCCCTTTCTGTTGTATTACTGACTAGGTATCCCCCTTTCTGTTGTATAACTGACTAGGTATCCCCCTTTCCCTTTCTGTTGTATAACTGACTAGGTATCCCCCTTTCTGTTGTATAACTGACTAGGTATCCCCCTTTCTGTTGTATAACTGACTAGGTATCTCCCTTTCCCTTTCTGTTGTATTACTGACTAGGTATCCCCCTTTCTGTTGTATAACTGACTAGGTATCTCCCTTTCTGTTGTATAACTGACTAGGTATCCCCCTTTCTGTTGTATAACTGACTAGGTATCCCCCTTTCTGTTGTATAACTGACTAGGTATCCCCCTTTCCCTTTCTGTTGTATTACTGACTAGGTATCCCCCTTTCCCTTTCTGTTGTATAACTGACTAGGTATCCCCCTTTCTGTTGTATAACTGACTAGGTATCCCCCTTTCCCTTTCTGTTGTATAACTGACTAGGTATCCCCCTTTCTGTTGTATAACTGACTAGGTATCCCCTTTCCTTTCTGTTGTATAACTGACTAGGTATCCCCTTTCCTTTCTGTTGTATAACTGACTAGGTATCCCCTTTCCCTTTCTGTTGTATAACTGACTAGGTATCCCCTTTCTGTTGTATAACTGACTAGGTATCTCCCTTTCTGTTGTATAACTGACTAGGTATCCCCCTTTCTGTTGTATAACTGACTAGGTATCCCCTTTCCTTTCTGTTGTATAACTGACTAGGTATCCCCCTTTCTGTTGTATAACTGACTAGGTATCCCCTTTCTGTTGTATTACTGACTAGGTATCTCCTTTCTGTTGTATAACTGACTAGGTATCCCCTTTCTGTTGTATAACTGACTAGGTATCCCCCTTTCTGTTGTATAACTGACTAGGTATCTCCCTTTCTGTTGTATAACTGACTAGGTATCCCCCTTTCTGTTGTATAACTGACTAGGTATCCCCCTTTCCCTTTCTGTTGTATAACTGACTAGGTATCCCCCTTTCTGTTGTATTACTGACAAGGTATCTCCCTTTCTGTTGTATAACTGACTAGGTATCTCCCTTTCTGTTGTATAACTGACTAGGTATCCCCCTTTCCCTTTCTGTTGTATAACTGACTAGGTATCCCCCTTTCTGTTGTATAACTGACTAGGTATCCCCCTTTCCCTTTCTGTTGTATAACTGACTAGGTATCTCCCTTTCTGTTGTATAACTGACTAGGTATCTCCCTTTCTGTTGTATAACTGACTAGGTATTCCCCTTTCCCTTTCTGTTGTATAACTGACTAGGTATCTCCCTTTCTGTTGTATAACTGACAAGGTATCTCCCTTTCTGTTGTATAACTGACTAGGTATCCCCCTTTCTGTTGTATAACTGACAAGGTATCCCCCTTTCTGTTGTATAACTGACTAGGTATCCCCCTTTCTGTTGTATAACTGACTAGGTATCCCCCTTTCTGTTGTATAACTGACTAGGTATCTCCCTTTCCCTTTCTGTTGTATAACTGACTAGGTATCTCCCTTTCCCTTTCTGTTGTATAACTGACTAGGTATCCCCCTTTCCCTTTCTGTTGTACAACTGACTAGGTATCCCCCTTTCTGTTGTATAACTGACTAGGTATCTCCCTTTCTGTTGTATAACTGACTAAGTATCCCCCTTTCCCTTTCTGTTGTATAACTGACTAGGTATCTCCCTTTCTGTTGTATAACTGACTAGGTATCCCCCTTTCTGTTGTATAACTGACTAGGTATCCCCCTTTCCCTTTCTGTTGTATAACTGACTAGGTATCCCCCTTTCTGTTGTATAACTGACTAGGTATCCCCCTGTCTGTTGTATAACTGACTAGGTATCCCCTTTCTGTTGTATAACTGACTAGGTATCCCTTTTCTGTTGTATAACTGACTAGGTATCCCCTTTCTGTTGTATAACTGACTAGGTATCCCCTTTCTGTTGTATAACTGACTAGGTATCCCCCTTTCTGTTGTATAACTGACTAGGTATCCCCCTTTCTGTTGTATAACTGACTAGGTATCCCCCTTTCTGTTGTATAACTGACTAGGTATCCCCCTTTCTGTTGTATAACTGACTAGGTATCCCACTTTCTGTTGAATAACTGACTAGGTATCCCCCTTTCCCATTCTGTTGTACAACTGACTCGGTATCCCCCTTTCTGTTGTATAACTGACTAGGTATCCCCCTTTCTGTTGTACAACTGACTAGGTATCTCCCTTTCTGTTGTACATCTGACTCGGTATCCCCCTTTCTGTTGTATAACTGACTAGGTATCCCCCTTTCTGTTGTATAACTGACTAGGTATCCCCCTTTCCCTTTCTGTTGTATAACTGACTAGGTATCCCCTTTCTGTTGTATAACTGACTAGGTATCCCCCTTTCCCTTTCTGTTGTATAACTGACTAGGTATCCCCCTTTCTGTTGTATAACTGACTAGGTATCCCCCTTTCTGTTGTATAACTGACTAGGTATCCCCCTTTCTGTTGTATAACTGACTAGGTATCCCCCTTTCTGTTGTATAACTGACTAGGTATCCCCCTTTCTGTTGTATAACTGACTAGGTATCCCCCTTTCTGTTGTATAACTGACTAGGTATCCCCTTTCCCTTTCTGTTGTATAACTGACTAGGTATCCCCTTTCTGTTGTATAACTGACTAGGTATCCCCCTTTCCCTTTCTGTTGTATAACTGACTAGGTATCCCTCTTTCTGTTGTATAACTGACTAGGTATCCCCCTTTCTGTTGTATAACTGACTAGGTATCCCCCTTTCTGTTGTATAACTGACTAGGTATCCCACTTTCTGTTGAATAACTGACTAGGTATCCCCCTTTCCCATTCTGTTGTACAACTGACTCGGTATCCCCCTTTCTGTTGTATAACTGACTAGGTATCCCCCTTTCTGTTGTACAACTGACTAGGTATCTCCCTTTCTGTTGTACATCTGACTCGGTATCCCCCTTTCTGTTGTATAACTGACTAGGTATCCCCCTTTCTGTTGTATAACTGACTAGGTATCCCCCTTTCCCTTTCTGTTGTATAACTGACTAGGTATCCCCCTTTCTGTTGTATAACTGACTAGGTATCCCCCTTTCCCGTTCTACATTTAACATTTACATTTAAGTCATTTAGCAGACGCTCTTATCCAGAGCGACTTACAAATTGGTGCATACACCTTATGACATCCAGTGGAACAGCCACTTGCATCTAAATCTTTTTTTTGGGGGAGAAGGGGGTGAGAAGGATTACTTACCCTTACTTACCCTATCCTAGGTATTCCATGAAGAGGTGGGGTTTCAGGTGTCTCCGGAAGGTGGTGATTGACTCCGCTGTCCTGGCGTCGTGAGGAGTTTGTTCCACCATTGGGGGCCAGAGCAGCGAACAGTTTTGACTGGGCTGAGCGGGAACTGTACTTCCTCAGTGGTAGGGAGGCGAGCAGGCCAGAGGTGGATGAACGCAGTGCCCTTGTTTGGGTGTAGGGCCTGATCAGAGCCTGGAGGTACTGAGGTGCCGTTCCCCTCACAGCTCCGTAGGCAAGCACCATGGTCTTGTAGCGGATGCGAGCTTCAACTGGAAGCCAGTGGAGAGAGCGGAGGAGCGGGGTGACGTGAGAGAACTTGGGAAGGTTGAACACCAGACGGGCTGCGGTGTTCTGGATGAGTTGTAGGGGTTTAATGGCACAGGCAGGGAGCCCAGCCAACAGCGAGTTGCAGTAATCAAGACGGGAGATGACAAGTGCCTGGATTAGGACCTGCGCCGCTTCCTGTGTGAGGCAGGGTCGTACTCTGCGGATGTTGTAGAGCATGAACCTACAGGAACGGGACACCGCCTTGATGTTAGTTGAGAACGTCAGGGTGTTGTCCAGGATCACGCCAAGGTTCTTAGCGCTCTGGGAGGAGGACACAATGGAGTTGTCAACCGTGATGGCGAGATCATGGAACGGGCAGTCCTTCCCCGGGAGGAAGAGGAGCTCCGTCTTGCTGAGGTTCAGCTTGAGGTGGTGATCCGTCATCCACACTGATATGTCTGCCAGACATGCAGAGATGCGATTCGCCACCTGGTCATCAGAAGGGGGAAAGGAGAAGATTAATTGTGTGTCGTCTGCATAGCAATGATAGGAGAGACCATGTGAGGTTATGACAGAGCCAAGTGACTTGGTGTATAGCGAGAATAAGAGAGGGCCTAGAACAGAGCCCTGGGGGACACCAGTGGTGAGAGCGCGTGGTGAGGAGACAGATTCTCGCCACGCCACCTGGTAGGAGCGACCTGTCAGGTAGGACGCAATCCAAGCGTGGGCCGCGCCGGAGATTCCCAACTCGGAGAGGGTGGAGAGGAGGATCTGATGGTTCACAGTATCGAAGGCAGCCGATAGGTCTAGAAGGATGAGAGCAGAGGAGAGAGAGTTAGCTTTAGCAGTGCGAAGCGCCTCCGTGATACAGAGAAGAGCAGTCTCAGTTGAATGACTAGTCTTGAAACCTGACTGATTTGGATCAAGAAGGTCGTTCTGAGAGAGATAGCGGTAGAGCTGGCCAAGGACGGCACGCTCAAGAGTTTTGGAGAGAAAAGAGAGAAGGGATACTGGTCTGTAGTTGTTGACATCGGAGGGATCGAGTGTAGGTTTTTTCAGAAGGGGTGCAACTCTCGCTCTCTTGAAGACGGGAGGGACGTAGCCAGCGGTCAGGGATGAGTTGATGAGCGAGGTGAGGTAAGGGAGAAGGTCTCCGGAAATGGTCTGGAGAAGAGAGGAGGGGATAGGGTCAAGCGGGCAGGTTGTTGGGCGGCCGGCCGTCACAAGACGCGAGATTTCATCTGGAGAGAGAGGGGAGAAAGAGGTCAGAGCATAGGGTAGGGCAGTGTGAGCAGAACCAGCGGTGTCGTTTGACTTAGCAAACGAGGATCGGATGTCGTCGACCTTCTTTTCAAAATGGTTGACGAAGTCATCTGCAGAGAGGGAGGGGGGATTCAGGAGGGAGGAGAAGGTGGCAAAGAGCTTCCTAGGGTTAGAGGCAGATGCTTGGAATTTAGAATGGTAGAAAGTGGCTTTAGCAGCAGAGACAGAGGAGGAAAATGTAGAGAGGAGGGAGTGAAAGGATGCCAGGTCCGCAGGGAGGCGAGTTTTCCTCCATTTCCGCTCGGCTGCCCGGAGCCCTGTTCTGTTCTGTTGTACAACTGACTCGGTATCCCCCTTTCCCGTTCTGTTGTACAACTGACTCGGTATCCCCCTTTCCCTTTCTGTTGTACAACTGACTAGGTATCCCTCTTTCTGTTGTATAACTGACTAGGTATCCCCCTTTCTGTTGTATAACTGACTAGGTATCCCCCTTTCTGTTGTACAACTGACTAGGTATCCCCCTTTCCCTTTCTGTTGTATAACTGACTAGGTATCCCCCTTTCTGTTGTATAACTGACTAGGTATCCCCCTTTCTGTTGTACAACTGACTCGGTATCCCCCTTTCCCTTTCTGTTGTATAACTGACTAGGTATCCCCCTTTCTGTTGTATAACTGACTAGGTATCTCCCTTTCTGTTGTATAACTGACTAGGTATCCCCCTTTCTGTTGTACAACTGACTAGGTATCTCCCTTTCCCTTTCTGTTGTACAACTGACTCGGTATCCCCCTTTCTGTTGTATAACTGACTAGGTATCCCCCTTTCTGTTGTATAACTGACTAGGTATCTCCCTTTCTTTGTATAACTGACTAGGTATCTCCCTTTCTGTTGTATAACTGACTAGGTATCCCCCTTTCCCTTTCTGTTGTACAACTGACTAGGTATCCCCCTTTCCCTTTCTGTTGTACAACTGACTAGGTATCCCCCTTTCCCTTTCTGTTGTATAACTGACTAGGTATCCCCCTTTCTGTTGTATAACTGACTAGGTATCTCCCTTTCTGTTGTATAACTGACTAGGTATCCCCCTTTCTGTTGTATAACTGACTAGGTATCCCCCTTTCCCTTTCTGTTGTACAACTGACTAGGTATCCCCCTTTCTGTTGTATAACTGACTAGGTATCCCCCTTTCCCTTTCTGTTGTACAACTGACTAGGTATCCCCCTTTCCCTTTCTGTTGTACAACTGACTAGGTATCCCTCTTTCTGTTGTGTAACTGACTAGGTATCCCCCTTTCTGTTGTACAACTGACTAGGTATCCCCCTTTCTGTTGTATAACTGACTAAGTATCCCCCTTTCCCTTTCTGTTGTATAACTGACTAGGTATCCCCCTTTCTGTTGTATAACTGACTAGGTATCCCCCTTTCTGTTGTATAACTGACTAGGTATCCCCCTTTCTGTTGTACAACTGACTAGGTATCCCCCTTTCCCTTTCTGTTGTACAACTGACTAGGTATCCCCCTTTCTGTTGTATAACTGACTAGGTATCCCCCTTTCCCTTTCTGTTGTACAACTGACTAGGTATCCCCCTTTCTGTTGTATAACTGACTAGGTATCCCCCTTTCCCTTTCTGTTGAATAACTGACTAGGTATCCCCCTTTCTGTTGTACAACTGACTAGGTATCCCCCTTTCTGTTGTACAACTGACTAGGTATCTCCCTTTCCCTTTCTGTTGTACAACTGACTCGGTATCCCCCTTTCTGTTGTATAACTGACTAGGTATCTCCCTTTCCCTTTCTGTTGTACAACTGACTCGGTATCTCCTTTTCTGTTGTATAACTGACTAGGTATCTCCCTTTCTGTTGTATAACTGACTAGGTATCTCCCTTTCTGTTGTATAACTGACTAGGTATCTCCCTTTCTGTTGTATAACTGACTAGGTATCTCCCTTTCCCTTTCTGTTGTATAACTGACTAGGTATCCCCCTTTCTGTTGTATAACTGACTAGGTATCCCCCTTTCTGTTGTATAACTGACTAGGTATCCCCCTTTCCCTTTCTGTTGTATAACTGACTAGGTATCCCCCTTTCCCTTTCTGTTGTACAACTGACTAGGTATCCCCCTTTCCCTTTCTGTTGTATAACTGACTAGGTATCTCCCTTTCCCTTTCTGTTGTATAACTGACTAGGTATCCCCCTTTCTGTTGTATAACTGACTAGGTATCCCCCTTTCCCTTTCTGTTGTATAACTGACTAGGTATCCCCCTTTCACTTTCTGTTGTACAACTGACTAGGTATCTCTCTTTCTGTTGTATAACTGACTAGGTATCCCCCTTTCTATTGTATAACTGACTAGGTATCCCCCTTTCCCTTTCTGTTGTATAACTGACTAGGTATCCCCCTTTCTGTTGTATAACTGACTAGGTATCCCCCTTTCCCTTTCTGTTGTATAACTGACTAGGTATCCCCCTTTCCCTTTCTGTTGAATAACTAACTAGGTATCCCCCTTTCTGTTGTACAACATGTCCCCAACATGTAGGCTAAATTACCAATGGTCTTTATACCCCAAATAGCAGCACCTGTATAGTATATATGTATAGGGTTGTAGATCTAGAGTTCAGGAGTTCATTCAACTCTGAGACGATCCTGTCGATGGTTTTATAGAACCCCTTTATCATTCTTTAGAGGTATCCTTTTGCAATAAAAAAATCGTCCTTAACCTTGATATTATACCAACTATGGAGGTATGTAATCTCGCTGAGACCTACTTCCCAGGCCTCTGATAACTCTATAGGCTTTGGAAAATTGGTTGTATAATTCGAACTTTGGTTATTACGATATATATGTGCAGTCAGGTAGAAGCCGCTGTGTTCCATGATGCACTCCTGTGTACACCCAAATGATGGTGTATTTATCATGCATGAGGGTTTAAGTTAACCCCCGTAGCCTCCACCACATCATGCTATAATACCCAACTGTTGAACTTTTGGGGCCAGTTTTTCAAAAGGACCAACACCCATTTTTTACCCGTTTCTCTCTTTTGATCCAGAATCTCTTCCACATGAGACTTTGTCTTTACCCATCTGTACCTTCTGTAGTTCCTTCTCATTAAAGGAACCCTCTATAAGCTTCCCGTCATAATCTTTTAACTTGTAGACATGGGGTAGACATTCAGTAACTGAACAACTCATCGCTGTAACCTTGCTCATATTTTTTGTCAAAAACACCCCTCAACTTGGATATACCAAGTTGAGTACCAAGTCCCCCACCGTGAATTTAAAATAAAATTGTTTCTTACGGGGGGAGCACGTGATGCTGCGGAGCTGAGCAGACGTTGACAAACCGAGCTCTTCAAAGTTATTCTATTTTTACCTAAATAACAACGTTGAAACAATATTCTAACATCGGCTGATAAATTGTCAAGTACTTACCTTCCCAAAGAGCCATGGACCTCCAACCGAGAGACAAGAAGGACGACCAAAACGTTGTTGATTCCCAAGATAACGATAACGCTACAGCTAGCAAGATTAGCATTAGCCCTCATAACTCAGACGACAGTTCCAGACTGTTGCTCTAAGCAGCCTCTTGCGAGCCTGCCGACATGCTGGCTACTCTCCTCCGGGAAATTCAGGATGGTAACAGAGGTCTTTCTCTGAAAATTGATAAGAAATCGGCTGAACTCCATTCTTCCATTGACGACCTGAAATCCTCCATGAATGATCTCCTTTTGAGAACGACTGAGGCAGAGCTGCGCATTAGCACAGTTGAAGATACCATCGCTAGACATGACCAGGTCTTGACACAACTGCAAAAGGACAATGCCTACCTCAAAAACAAAGTAGATCAGATGGAGAACCAGAGTAGAGGTAGTAATATCCGTGTGGTGGGATTGAAAGAGGACAGCAAGGGCTGTGACCCGGTCCGTTTCTTCACTCAATGGATCCATGATGTCCTAGTCCTAATATAGATAGATAGATAGATAGATAGATAGATAGATAGATAGATAGATAGATAGATAGATAGATAGATAGATAGATAGATAGATAGATAGATAGATGTCCTAACCAACTTCACCAAGCCGCTGGAAATCGAACGCGCCCACAGAACATCAGCGCCGAAACCCCGGCCAGATGAGCCCCCACGTCCTGATCAGGTTCCTCCGTTTCCAAGACAGAGAGAAGATACTGCAACTCGCAAGCAGTTCAGACCTGCCGCCAAAGCACTGAAGGAGAAGAACATCACCGGCTACCTCATCCACCCTGCGCGGATGAAAGTTCAGTACAAAGGCCGAAGCCATCTCTTCAACACACCGGGAGAAGTGCACACTTTTCTCAAAGAACTGAGCAACGTCTGAGTCTGAGCCAGGACGGTCTCTCTGGGGGATAAAATGCAACGTCTGAGCCAGGACGGTCTCTCTGGGGGATAAGATGCAACGTCTGAGCCAGGACGGTCTCTCTGGGGGATAAGATGCAACGTCTGAGCCAGGACGGTCTCTCTGGGGGATAAGATGCAACGTCTGAGCCAGGACGGTCTCTCTGGGGGATAAGATGCAACGTCTGAGCCAGGACGGTCTCTCTGGGGGATAAGATGCAACGTCTGAGCCAGGACGGTCTCTCTGGGGGATAAGATGCAACGTCTGAGCCAGGACGGTCTCTCTGGGGGATAAGATGCAACGTCTGAGCCAGGACGGTCTCTCTGGGGGATAAGATGCAACGTCTGAGCCAGGACGGTCTCTCTGGGGGATAAGATGCAACGTCTGAGCCAGGACGGTCTCTCTGGGGGATAAGATGCAACGTCTGAGCCAGGACGGTCTCTCTGGGGGATAAGATGCAACGTCTGAGCCAGGACGGTCTCTCTGGGGGATAAGATGCAACGTCTGAGCCAGGACGGTCTCTCTGGGGGATAAGATGCAACGTCTGAGCCAGGACGGTCTCTCTGGGGGATAAGATGCAACGTCTGAGCCAGGACGGTCTCTCTGGGGGATAAGATGCAACGTCTGAGCCAGGACGGTCTCTCTGGGGGATAAAATGCAGTCCGTTTGTTTTCTCTTATCCGGATTGAACTGCTGGTATCTCCCGGTCACTTTAATTGATTTGTACATTTTCAACTAACCGTATCTTCCCGGGGTGAGTTCTATTACATTTACAGGAGAGTATATTTTGGTTTAGTCCATATCTACTGGGCGAAGCAATAAATTGGTTTAGGCCCACTGCTTTCCCCCTCATTTATGTTAATCTTTCATAAAGAGACTCAAGCAGCCCTTAACGTGGGCAGTAAATATTCAGCCATAAATATCTATTCACAACGTTTGTTTTCAATTTAGAGAGCTCGCAGGTTTTAGTTTACGCCAAGGTTTAGCTAGTAAGAGCAAGATGGAAAGCGAGCAGCAACGTATCTCTACAAGTGTATTCATGTTTGATTGTTGGGACTGTTGTTCTAGTCTGACAATCGGGGTGGATGGGATTTTTATTATTATTTTCTTCCTTTTTTCTATGTTTATTGTTTCCTTCCTAAAGAGACACACAGGTCACTTTTGTGCTCAAACCAAAGTTGAAACATTTCCTAATTATCTGCATATATGATAGATATGATAGATTTCTATTCAGTTACATATTTGAAACCCAACCTTAATCCACTGAAATATGTCACATTCAACGTAAAAGGTCTTAACAGCCCGATTAAAAGGAAAAGAGTCCATAAATACCTTAAGAAATTAAAGGCTGACATTGTGTTTTTACAAGAAACACATCTTACAGCCAGTGAACACAAGAAATTGAAGAGGGAATGGGTAGGACACTTTTTTGCATCCTCTTTTAACTCCAAAGCAAGAGGAACTGCAATGTTGATAAGTAGACAGATCCCCTTCTGCGTCAACAACACCATCTCTGATCCCTCTGGCAGGTTTGTTTTGGTGCAGGGGAATATGTTTTCAGAGTCAACAACACCATCTCTGATCCCTCTGGCAGGTTTGTTTTGGTGCAGGGGAATATGTTTTCAGAGTCAACAACACCATCTCTGATCCCTCTGGCAGGTTTGTTTTGGTGCAGGGGAATATGTTTTCAGAGTCAACAACACCATCTCTGATCCCTCTGGCAGGTTTGTTTTGGTGCAGGGGAATATGTTTTCAGAGTCAACAACACCATCTCTGATCCCTCTGGCAGGTTTGTTTTGGTGCAGGGGAATATGTTTTCAGAGTCAACAACACCATCTCTGATCCCTCTGGCAGGTTTGTTTTGGTGCAGGGGAATATGTTTTCAGAGTCAACAACACCATCTCTGATCCCTCTGGCAGGTTTGTTTTGGTGCAGGGGCATATGTTTTCAGAGTCTTGGACCCTATTGAATATTTATGCTCCTAACTTCGATGACCATATGTTTATTCAGAATGTCTTCCTTCAGGTTGCTCAAGCACCACCAGGATGGCTACTGGTTGGAGGAGATTTACATTTTTGCTTAGATACAGTTCTTGATAGGTCTTCTGATAAACCCTCACTTCTTACCAAAGCCGGCAAGCTCACCATGTCATTCATGAAAGATCTCAATTTACTAGACATCTGGAGACAGTTGCACCCACAGGATAGGGACTACTCTTTTTATTCACACCCACACAACACATACACGCGTAGTTCACTTTTTACTTTCGACACAACTGTTTCATAGAGTGTTAGATGTCGAGTATCTCCCCAGAGTGCTTAGTGACCATTCTCCTCTGGTATTATCAATCTCCATTCCTACCAAGGTAAATGGAGCATATGGAGACTAAATTCTACACTTCTAAAGCAACCTGAATTTTGTGCATTCATCAAAGAGCAGATCAATATTTTTACTTTGACAAACAAACCCTCTGCTCCTGACAGCTTCATTCTTTGGGACACGTTGAAGGCCTACCTGAGGGGACAGATTATTTCCTAAACTAAAGGGCTGAAGAAAAAACACGGTGCGGAACTGAGTGCCCTTGAATCTGAAATCTCAGAGCTAGAGAAAACCTATCAAAGAGGACCGGCTAAAGATCTATACAGGCTTTTGGTAAATAAAAAAACTGAAATATAATATTCTGAACACATATCAAGCTGAGAGGGCCATCACTAAATCAAAACAGCGTTATTATGAGCTTGGAGAGAAAGCTCACAAAGTATTGGCATGGCAACTGAAAGCAGAGGAAAGTAAGAGGACAATTAATGCCATAGAAACTCTTACTAAAGAGACATCTTTCGACCCTACTGAAATTAATAATACTTTTAAGAAATACTATGAAGACCTCTACACTTCCCAATCAAGGAGATGATCTATGATGATAATCTATCAGAGATAGACTCCTTTCTCTCCGCTCTCAACCTCCCATGCCTGTCAGGGGAAGACAGCGAGCGCCTGAGTGAACACTTCTCAGTCCCTGAATTGTTGGAGGCCATTAAATCCTTACCTTCTAATAAATCTCCTGGGGAGGATGGCTTCCCTCCAGAGTTCTATAAAGACTTTAGGGAGCTGTTGGTCCCATACCTTATGGAGGTACTTAAAAAAGCCAGAGAAGACAACTGCTTTCCAGAGTCCTTCTCTCAAGCAGTGATTACTGTAATCCACAAGAAAGGGAAAAACCCGCTAAAGTGTGCCTCCTATAGACCAATCTCTCTCCTTAACACAGATTGTAAACTGGTCACCAAGATGCTATCTAAGAGACTGGAGTCATGTCTTCCCCTGTTGGTCAACCCAGATCAGACTGGCTTCATAATTAATAGATTGTCCTCCAATAATCTCAGAAGGTTCTTTGATATAATTCACCTTGCTAACAAAAACAAAATACCTGGTGTCGCAGTCTCCCTCGACGCTGAAAAGGCCTTTGATAGGGTTGAATGGCCATACCTCTTTCGCGTCTTGGAAAAGTTCGGTTTAGGTACCGTGTTTGTAAATTTGATAAAATCACTCTACAAATCTCCTAAAGCTAGGAATGCTACCAATGGGATTACTTCCTCCTCTTTCCCTCTTTATAGGGGGAACAGACGAGGTTGCCCAATTAGCCCCCACCTCTTTGCCCTCGCCATCCAACCGTTGGCTGAGGCTATTAGAACGTGCCCTGACATACATGGCTTTGAGGTGGGACCCCATACCCATAAATTATCACTCTTTGCGGACGACCTTATCTTATTTCTAACAGACCCAGAACACTCCCTCTCTCACTTGCAGATCCTACTACAGTGTTATAGTTCTTTCTCTGGATATAAGGTCAATTTAAAAGTGAAATCTTACCGTTGTCTGTCTTTGACCATCAAGCACAAGTTTCCTTTCAGATGGTCGCCTATGGGCTTCACATATTTGGGCATAATGGTGGATGGTAGTCTGAACAACCTCTATAAACTCAATCTGGCCAGTTTGTTGCAAAAGGTGGAGGTTGACCTTTGTAAATGGATGGACTTACCTTACATTTACATTTAAGTCATTTAGCAGACGCTCTTATCCAGAGCGACTTACAAATTGGTGCATTCACCTTATGACATCCAGTGGAACAGCCACTTTACAATAGTGCATCTCTACTGGGTAGAATCAATGTAATTAAAATGAATGTCCTGCCCAGGTTTCTATATCTGTTTCAATCTCTCCCTATCCCTGTTCCCGCAGCATTTTTTTCCTCTCTCGACAAGCTGACCAGGCGGTTTATCTGGCACGGCAAAACCCCTAGGGTTGGCCTGCATAAACTGACCCTTGATTACAGTCAAGGGGGCTTAAACCTCCCCAATTTTAGAATGTACTACTGGGCTGCACAGTCTAGGTTTCTGGCTCAGAGGTTTGACAATGGTCCCTCTCCCTCATGGTTGAACATTGAAAAGCTTGAGGTAAATGATGACACTGGGGCAGATTTGTTTTACAAATGGGACAGAAAATCTATAAAAACCATCACAGACAACCCTTTAATCATACATTCTGTCCTGGCATGGTGCAAACTGCATGAGCTGTTCAGACGAGGGGATTCCTTTCCACTAAAACCCCTTTATGGAACAATAGATTGATCCCTATGTTTTTCCAGAATAGTAACTTTAGACCATGGTCTGATAAGGGGATCACTCTTCTGGAACATTGTTACGAGGAAGGAGTTCTTATGTCTTTTGATCAGCTGAAACAGAAATACCACTTGCCTAACAGGGACTTCTTTAGCTACCTACAACTACGAAACTTTATTAGGGTGACTCTCAAGGGACAATGGAACCTACCTAAGATGTCACCTATTGAACAACTCTGCCACGCAGACCAACCACTGTTCAAGACCATTTCCCGTGTTTACAATGCTCTTATGTCAGGACTAACACTGCCTGGGCTAGACAAACCCCGACTTAGATGGGAGAGAGATCTGGGTATTGATCTTGATGAGGATCTATGGAGTGACCTATGCAGGGATGGGGTTACATCCACATTGAACTCCAGATACAGAGGCAGAGAATCCCAGTGGAAAGAGGGGAACCGGCCAGGCAGAGACAGCAAGGGCGGTTCGTTGCTCCAGAGCCTTTCCGTTCACCTTCCCACTCCTGGGCCAGACTACACTCAATCATATGACCCACTGAAGAGATGAGTCTTCAGTAAAGACTTAAAGGTTGAGACCGAGTTTGCGTCTCTGACATGGGTAGGCAGACCGTTCCATAAAAATGGAGCTCTATAGGAGAAAGCCCTGCCTCCAGCTGTTTGCTTAGAAATTCTAGGGACAATTAGGAGGCCTGCGTCTTGTGACCGTAGCGTACGTGTAGGTATGTACGGCAGGACCAAATCAGAGAGGTAGGTAGGAGCAAGCCCATGTAATGCTTTGTAGGTTAGCAGTAAAACCTTGAAATCAGCCCTTGCTTTGACAGGAAGCCAGTGTAGAGAGGCTAGCACTGGAGTAATATGATCAAATTTTGGGGTTCTAGTCAGGATTCTAGCAGCCGTATTTAGCACTAACTGAAGTTTATTTAGTGCTTTATCCGGGTAGCCGGAAAATAGATCATTGCTGTAGTCTAACCTAGAAGTGACAAAAGCATGGATTAATTTTTCTGCATCATTTTTGGACAGAAAGTTTCTGATTTTTGCAATGTTACGTAGATGGAAAAAAGCTGTCCTCGAAATGGTCTTGATATGTTCTTCAAAAGAGAGATCAGGGTCCAGAGTAACGCCGAGGTCCTTCACAGTTTTATTTGAGACGACTGTACAACCATTAAGATTAATTGTCAGATTCAACAGAAGATCTCTTTGTTTCTTGGGACCTAGAACAAGCATCTCTGTTTTGTCCGAGTTTAATAGTAGAACGTTTGCAGCCATCCACTTCCTTATGTCTGAAACACATGCTTCTAGCGAGGGCAATTTTGGGGCTTCACCATGTTTCATTGAAATGTACAGCTGTGTGTCATCCGCATAGCAGTGAAAGTTTACATTATGTTTTCGAATAACATCCCCAAGAGGTAAAATATATAGTGAAAACAATAGTGGTCCTAAAACAGAACCTCGCTCACAGAATCATTCACTTGAGCAGTGCCTAACCTGCTACCTGCTATTGCTCTCTGGAACCTGTCCTTCCCCCCATAAGACCCTGAGTTAGAGGGGGTATAATACATGGTTTTCAACATCTGCTCCACCATCCTTCTTGCCTCTCTGATGTACAACAACGTTAATGAGCCCCTTTCAAATAACGACAACATTTCATTTTTATTTTTGCAAACATCAATTATTACATATACAGACAATTCAGGATTCGTTGCAGGATACTAGTCCTTGTTTTCTCAACGATCCCAGCATGCAACACCCTGTATATTTGGTTTACATTTACAGGCTTGTGTTGCTGAATTTTTAAAACACACACACACACACCCGTTATATATGTATATAAACAACATATGTTTTAAACAAATAAAATCAAATGTTAGACAAGGTTGTTTCTAGTTCTTCAGAATCATCCACAAGATGGGATACCAGTTGTGTCCATTGTAGACTCTCCGCCCGCATGTCATACATGACTCATGATTTGCTCCATTTTTAGCACACGCTCTAATCATACAGATACCCCCACACGCTCTAATCATACAGATACCCCCACACGCTCTAATCATACAGATACCCCCACACGCTCTAATCATACAGATACCCCCACACGCTCTAATCATACAGATACCCCCACACGCTCTAATCATACAGATACCCCCACACGCTCTAATCATACAGATACCCCCACACGCTCTAATCATACAGATACCCCCACACGCTCTAATCATACAGATACCCCCACACGCTCTAATCATACAGATACCCCCACACGCTCTAATCATACAGATACCCCCACACGCTCTAATCATACAGATACCCCCACACGCTCTAATCATACAGATACCCCCACACGCTCTAATCATACAGATACCCCCACACGCTCTAATCATACAGATACCCCCACACGCTCTAATCATACAGATACCCCCACACGCTCTAATCATACAGATACCCCCACACGCTCTAATCATACAGATACACCCTCACACGCTCTAATCATACAGATACACCCCCACACGCTCTAATCATACAGATACCCCCACACGCTCTAATCATACAGATACCCCCCACACGCTCTAATCATACAGATACCCCCACACGCTCTAATCATACAGATACCCCCACACGCTCTAATCATACAGATACCCCCACACGCTCTAATCATACAGATACCCCCACACGCTCTAATCATACAGATACCCCCACACGCTCTGCATTAACCCCGGTATTGTGGGTTGTGTAGAGCGATACATTGTTCACTTTATTTTCAATAATTTTTTGCATAACATTTGTAAGTTCTCTCAAAAGAAAAAATGCATTTATTCTCTCTAACATCGTATGCTTTACATCTAAATAGAAAATGTGTATTGTTACTCGGTCTCTTGCAGTTTATTGAGCCAGAAAGTCACCACATCAGCCACCACAGCTTCC
Organism: Oncorhynchus keta; assembly: GCF_023373465.1. Taxonomy (NCBI): domain Eukaryota; kingdom Metazoa; phylum Chordata; class Actinopteri; order Salmoniformes; family Salmonidae; genus Oncorhynchus; species Oncorhynchus keta. The sequence continues at coordinate 87,754,861 of NC_068424.1, forward strand.
TTGTATTTGTTGTCGTCCACCAGCGTGTGCCGGATGTAGATCACCTCCTTCAGTTCAGGTAGGAAAGCCTCAGTTACCCCGTAAACTCTGGGAATAGACGGCACAAGACCCATAGACTCTAGGGCTCTGACCAGCGATGGTATGAACCTGCAGGACCACAGTCTGCAGGACCACAGTCTGCAGGGCCACAGTCTGCAGGGCCACAGTCTGCAGGGCCACAGTCTGCAGGACCACAGTCTGCAGGGCCACAGTCTGCAGGGCCACAGTCTGCAGGACCACAGTCTGCAGGACCACAGTCTTTTTGCTCCTCAAAGTGGTTGAAGAAGTAGTACCGTGGGGGTATAAACACGGATGACGTCGTTGGGTGATTGATCTCACAACCGATGCATTTTTCTCGTATATACTCTCCAATCATTCACGTCTAAAAGGCTACAGAGGCCTTGATGGTGTCCACAGAAATAGTACTGACCACCCCATCAAACACATCCTCAGGTGGTGTGGGTGTAGGGGGTGTCGGGGGTCTTGCCTGGGGGGAGTAGAATGGAGGGCTGTGAGGCATACAGTCCTTAGGGTCTGGTACCCATGGCGTATCGGAGTCCTGGTATGGTATATGAATATCCATGGTATATGCTGAAATGAAGAACCGGAGGCTTTATGGGCACTCGTTATATTGTTGAAACAGTCCTTTGGTATCGGGGCGTGGTTAACGTAGCAGCCGCGTACTTAGTTTTCTTCTGAGGATGACACTTCTTGGGGTTCCTTTGAATCGGGGCGGCAGCGTAGCCTAGTGGTTAGAGCGTTGGACTAGTAACCGGAAGGTTGCAAGTTCAAACCCCCGAGCTGACAAGGTACAAATCTGTCGTTCTGCCAGGCAGTTAACCCACTGTTCCTAGGCCGTCATTGAAAATAAGAATGTGTTCTTAACTGACTTGCCTAGTAAAATAAAAAAATAAAAAATAATCTTCAGGATTCGTATATATTATGCACTTCCTTAGCCGAACAATGCTCTGCCATTGTTGCCTCGGTACAAAAAGAGCATCCACCAACTAACATGTTCAATTCCATTAGGTCCCAACTTTTAAAATGAATAAACATGCGCAACCTAAAATCCCCGGTCACCATCACAAATGTTTTGGTTGCGGATTTCTTCGTTGCTGATATTGAACTCCACGCAGCCACATGAAGTCTTTCTTAGTATTTTCACCCTGGGAAACATTCTTCCTGGGGAGTTCCGTGAACAAGCTATACCCCTTTGTGATAACTCTCAGTTCGGGACACACCACCTTGCGAAAAACCTGCCAGGAGTCCAGTCTTAAAGTCTGGTCTGTATATTCTTCTCCTTCGGCTATGGTAGTTTCACTCTACAGGCCGGGTAATCAAACAGATAATAGTTGTCCATTAGACATCATCACTTGATCTTTCAGCGCCGTTGCGGGTGGTATTTGGGTTCTAGAACCCGTTTTGGCGCATCGTATATTGATGCTTTGTACTCGGACCTTTTCTCTATGTTTCAAACGAGATCCTGCTTCCGTTGTTATGGTCACGGTTGTTTCACTGATCACAAAAATACAAATTACATTTCTTTAGTGGTTTATCGTGGGCGCTTGTGGTGTTCTGGGGCTTATTTAAAATGCGTCTGCCCCCCCAATACCCCCAGACATTCCTGTTTCGTAGACAACAGCCCTAAGGTCACTAAAACAGGGTGGGGGCCATACTCTTTGAAATGTTCAAACACATCCCTCAGTTCAACGAGGTCCCTACACATCAATCATCATGACCGCTTCAAAGGAACAGATTAAATATATGCATAAATGAACACTCTAACGCGTGAGAACAGGAATGACAGGATGCCCATATGGGCACTCCCTAGAGCACGTGATAAGTTCCCGCCAGGATGTCCTGACAGGATGCCCATATATGGGCACTCCCTAGAGCACGTGATAAGTTCCCGCCAGGATGTCCTGACAGGATGCCCATATATGGGCATACACACGTGACCCATGAGATAGGGTCATAAATCACACGTCTGACGTGTGCCCTCTACTGTTCTCTCTGAGGTCTTTTCACAGGACTATAGGAGATGCACAGTACTACATAGAGCTATGACTACATGGAACTCAGGTAACTGATGCAGCAGTAAAATCAGATAAAAAAACAGGTAAAAATACACCTTATGGAACAGCGGGGACTGTGAAGAGACACACACAAAGGTACAGACACACACACACATGGTAATATTGTTGTATGGTGGTAATATATATATACGATTTGTACTGCAGCTATGTAGTGGTGTAATAATGTTATATGATGGTCTGTTTTATCTTTAGTTTTATATGTAATGTAAGAGCTTTAATAGGTTTGGACCCAGGAAGAGTATCTGCTGCCTTGGCAGAACTAATGGGGATCCATAATAAACCCCAGGAAGAGTAGCTGCTGCCTTGACAGGAACTAATGGGGATCCATAATAACCCCCAGGAAGACCAGCTGCTGCCTTGGCAGAACTAATGGGGATCCATAATAAACCCCAGCAAGAGGAGCTGCTGCCTTGGCAGAACTAATGGGGATCCATAATAAACCCCAGGAAGACCAGCTGCTGCCTTGGCAGGAACTAATGGGGATCCATAATAAACCCCAAGAAGAGTATCTGCTGCCTTGGCAAACTAATGGGGATCCATAATAAACCCCAGGAAGAGTATCTGCTGCCTTGGCAAACTAATGGGGATCCATAATAAACCCCAGGAAGAGTATCTGCTGCCTTGGCAAACTAATGGGGATCCATAATAAACCCCAGGAAGACCAGCTGCTGCCTTGGCAGGAACTAATGGGGATCCATAATAAACCCCAGGAAGAGTAGCTGCTGCCTTGGCAGGAACTAATGGGGATCCATAATAAACCCCAGGAAGAGGAGCTGCTGCCTTGGCAGAACTAATGGGGATCCATAATAAACCCCAGGAAGAGTAGCTGCTGCCTTGGCAAACTAATGGGGATCCATAATAAACTCCAGGAAGAGTAGCTGCTGCCTTGACAGGAACTAATGGGGATCCATAATAAACCCCATGAAGAGTAGCTTCTGCCTTGACAGGAACTAATGGGGATCCATTTTTTATTTATTTTATTTTTTATTTCACCTTTATTTAACCAGGTAGGCTAGTTGAGAACAAGTTCTCATTTGCAACTGCGACCTGGCCAAGATAAAGCATCGCAGTGTGAACAGACAACATAGAGTTACACATGGAGTAAACAATTAGCAAGTCAATAACACAGTAGAAAAAAAATGGGCAGTCTATATACAATGTGTGCAAAAGGCATGAGGAGGTAGGCGAATAATACAATTTTGCAGATTAACACTGGAGTGATAAATGATCAGATGGGCATGTACAGGTAGAGATATTGGTGTGCAAAAGAGCAGAAAAGTAAATAAATAAAAACAGTATAAAAACAGTATGGGAATGAGGTAGGTGAAAAAGGGTGAGCTATTTACCTATAGACTATGTACAGCTGCAGCGATCGGTTAGCTGCTCGGATAGCTGATGTTTGAAGTTGGTGAGGGAGATAAAAGTCTCCAACTTCAGCGATTTTTGCAATTCGTTCCAGTCACAGGCAGCAGAGTACTGGAACGAAAGGCGGCCAAATGAGGTGTTGGCTTTAGGGATGATCAGTGAGATACACCTGCTGGAGCGCGTGCTACGGATGGGTGTTGCCATCGTGACCAGTGAACTGAGATAAGGCGGAGCTTTACCTAGCATGGACTTGTAAATGACCTGAGCCAGTGGGTCTGGCGACGAATATGTAGTGAGGGCCAGCCGACTAGAGCATACAAGTCGCAGTGGTGGGTGGTATAAGGTGCTTTAGTGACAAAACGGATGGCACTGTGATAGACTGCATCCAGTTTGCTGAGTAGAGTGTTGGAAGCCATTTTGTAGATGACATCGCCGAAGTCGAGGATCGGTAGGATAGTCAGTTTTACTAGGGTAAGCTTGGCAGCGTGAGTGAAGGAGGCTTTGTTGCGGAATAGAAAGCCGACTCTGGATTTGATTTTTGATTGGAGATGTTTGATGTGAGTCTGGAAGGAGAGTTTGCAGTCTAGCCAGACACCTAGGTACTTATAGATGTCCACATATTCAAGGTTGGAACCATCCAGGGTGGTGATGCTAGTCGGGCATGCGGGTGCAGGCAGCGATCGGTTGAAAAGCATGCATTTGGTTTTACTCGCGTTTAAGAGCAGTTGGAGGCCACGGAAGGAGTGCTGTATGGCATTGAAGCTCGTTTGGAGGTTTGATAGCACAGTGTCCAATGACGGGCCGAAAGTATATAGAATGGTGTCGTCTGCGTAGAGGTGGATCAGGGAATCGCCCGCAGCAAGAGCAACATCATTGATATATACAGAGAAAAGAGTCGGCCCGAGAATTGAACCCTGTGGCACCCCCATAGAGACGGCCAGAGGACCGGACAGCATGCCCTCTGATTTGACACACTGAACTCTGTCTGCAAAGTAATTGGTGAACCAGGCAAGGCAGTCATCCGAAAAACCGAGGCTGTTGAGTCTGCCGATAAGAATTTGGTGATTGACAGAGTCGAAAGCCTTGGCGAGGTCGATGAAGACGGCTGCACAGTACTGTCTTTTATCGATGGCGGTTATGATATCATTTAGTACCTTGAGTGTGGCTGAGGTGCACCCGTGACCGGCTCGGAAACCAGATTGCACAGCGGAGAAGGTACGGTGGGATTCGAGATGGTCAGTGACCTGTTTGTTGACTTGGCTTTCAAGACCTTAGATAGGCAGGGCAGGATGGATATAGGTCTATAGCAGTTTGGGTCCAGGGTGTCTCCCCTTTGAAGAGGGGGATGACTGCGGCAGCTTTCAATCCTTGGGGATCTCAGACGATATGAAAGAGAGGTTGAACAGGCTGGTAATAGGGTTTGCGACAATGGCGGCAGATAGTTTCAGAAATAGCGGGTCCAGATTGTCAAGCCCAGCTGATTTGTACGGGTCCAGGTTTTGCAGCTCTTTCAGAACATCTGCTATCTGAATTTGGGTAAAGGAGAACCTGGAGAGGCTTGGGTGAGGAACTACGGGGGGGGGCGGAGCTGTTGGCCGAGGTTGGAGTAGCCAGGAACCCCAGGAAGAGTAGCTGCTGCCTTGGCAGAACTAATGGGGATTCATAATAAATACAAATACAGGCCCTAGTTGTGTCGCACCTTGACAACTGTTTGGTCATGTGGTCAGGTGCCTCAAAGAGGGACTTGCAATTGGCTCAGAACAGGGCAGTACGGTTGACCCTTGGATGTACACAGAGAGCTAACATTGATCTTAATCTCTCCTGGCTGAAAGTGGAGGAGAGATTGTCTTCATCACAACCTGTATTTATGAGAGGTATTGACATGTTGAATGAGCTGTCTATTTGAACTACTGGCACACAGATCGCACACCCATGCATACCCCACTAGACATGCCACCAGAGGTCTCATCACAGTCTCCAAGTCCAGAACAGACTATGGGAGGCACACAGTACTACATATATATATTTTATTTATTTAACCGTTATTTAACTTGGCAAGTCAGTTAAGAACAAATACTTATAATGACCGCTTACCCCTGCCAAACCCTCCTCTAACCCAGACGACGCTGGCCGGTTGAGATACAGCCCGGGATCGAACCCAGGTCTGTATTGACGGCCTTAGACCACTGCGCCACTTGGCCCACAACATAGAGCCATGACTACATGGAACTCTATTCCACATCAAGTAACTGATGCAGCAGCAAAATCAGATTTAAAAAACAGGTAAAAATACACCTGGAATTCCTTAGGGTGTTATTGTCCACTGTGCTCATCGACTATACTACGGCAAGTCCAATAGCTTTTGTAGCCTATGGCTTTCCTGGGATTTCAAGAGAAGAGGAATCAATGCCTATAGTTTAGGATAGTTATGTGGAAGGGAAGAGTTCTATAGGGGGGTTATGTGGAGGGAGAGTTCTATAGGAGAGTTATGTGGAGGGAGAGTTCTATAGGAGAGTTATGTGGTGGGAGAGTTCTATAGGAGAGTTATGTGGTGGGAGAGTTCTATAGGAGAGTTATACAGGAGAGTTCTATAGGAAAGTTATGTGGAGGGAGAGTTCTATAGGAGAGTTTTGTGGTAGGAGAGTTATGTGGGGGGAGAGTTCTATAGGAGAGTTATACAGGAAAGTTCTATAGGGGGGTTATGTGTAGGGAGAGTTCTATAGGATAGTTATGTGGAGGGAGAGTTCTATAGGGGGGTTATGTGTAGGGAAAGTTCTATAGGGGGGTTATGTGTAGGGAGAGTTCTATAGGAGAGTTATACAGGAGAGTTCTATAGGAAAGTTATGTGGAGGGAGAGTTCTATAGGATAGTTATGTGGTGGGAGAGTTCTATAGGAGAGTTTTGTGGTAGGAGAGTTATGTGGTAGGACAGTTATGTGGGAGGAGAGTTCTATAGGATAGTTTTGTGGTGGGAGAGTTCTATAGGATAGTTATGTGGAGGGAGAGTTCTATAGGGGGGTTATGTGTAGGGAGAGTTCTATAGGGGGGTTATGTGTAGGGAGAGTTCTATAGGAGAGTAATGTGGTAGGATAGTTTTATATGAGGGTTATGTGCTAGGATAGTTCTATATGAGAGTTATGTGGAGGGAGAGTTCTATAGGAGAGTTATGTGGTGGGAGAGTTCTATAGGAGAGTTTTGTGGTAGGAGAGTTATGTGGTAGGAGAGTTCTATAGGAGAGTTATGTGGAGGGAGAGTTCTATAGGATAGTTATGTGGTGGGAGAGTTCTATAGGAGAGTTTTGTGGAGGGAGAGTTATGTGGTAGGAGAGTTCTATAGGAGAGTTCTACAGGAGAGTTCTATAGGAAAGTTATGTGGAGGGAGAGTTCTATAGGATAGTTATGTGGTGGGAGAGTTCTATAGGAGAGTTTTGTGGTAGGAGAGTTATGTGGTAGGACAGTTATGTGGGGGGAGAGTTCTATAGGATAGTTTTGTGGTAGGAGAGTTCTATGGGAGAGTTTTGTGGTAGGAGAGTTATGTGGTAGGAGAGTTCTATAGGAGAGTTCTATAGGAGAGTTATGTGGAGGGAGAGTTCTATAGGATAGTTATGTGGAGGGAGAGTTCTATATGAGAGTTTTGTGGTAGGAGAGTTATGTGGTAGGAGAGTTCTATAGGAGAGTTATGTGGAGGGAGAGTTCCATAGGATAGTTACGTGGAGGGAGAGTTCTATAGGAGAGTTATGTGGAGGGAGAGTTCTATAGGAGAGGTTTGTGGTAGGAGAGTTATGTGGTGGGAGAGTTCTATAGGAGAGTTATGTGGTAGGAGAGTTATGTGGTGGGAGAGTTCCATAGGAGAGTTATGTGGAGGGAGAGTTCTATAGGAGAGTTATGTGGAGGGAGAGTTCCATAGGATAGTTATGTGGTAGGAGAGTTCTATAGGATAGTTACGTGAAGGGAAAGTTCTATAGGATAGTTATGTGAAGGGAGAGTTCTATAGGGGGTGTTATGTGGAGGTAGAGTTCTATAGGAGAGTTTTGTGGAGGGAGAGTTCTATAGGAGAGTTATGTGGAGGGAGAGTTCCATAGGATAGTTATGTGGAGGGAAAGTTCTATAGGGGGGTTATGTGGAGGGAGAGTTCTATAGGAGAGTTATGTGGTAGGATAGTTCTATATGAGAGTTATGTGGAGGGAGAGTTCTATAGGAGAGTTATGTGGTAGGATAGTTCTATAGGGGGGTTATGTGGAGGGAGAGTTCTATAGGAGAGTTATGTGGTAGGAGAGTTCTATATGAGAGTTATGTGGTAGGATAGTTTTATATGAGAGTTATGTGGAGGGAGAGTTCCATAGGAGAGTTATGTGGTGGGAGAGTTCTATAGGATAGTTATGTGGAGGGAGAGTTCTATAGGGGGGATATGTGGTGGGAGAGTTCTATAGGATAGTTATGTGGTGGGAGAGTTCTATAGGAGAGTTTTGTGGTAGGAGAGTTATGTGGTAGGAGAGTTCTATATGAGAGTTATGTGGTAGGATAGTTTTATATGAGAGTTATGTGGAGGGAGAGTTCCATAGGAGAGTTATGTGGTGGGAGAGTTCTATAGGAGAGTTATGTGGTGGGAGAGTTCTATAGGATAGTTATGTGGAGGGAGAGTTCTATAGGATAGTTATGTGAAGGGAGAGTTCTATAGGGGGGATATGTGGTGGGAGAGTTCTATAGGAGAGTTATGTGGTGGGAGAGTTCTATTGGAGAGTTATGTGGAGGTAGAGTTCTATAGGGGGGTTATGTGGAGGGAGAGTTCTATAGGAGAGTTATGTGGTGGGAGAATTCTATAGGATAGTTATGTGGAGGGAGAGTTCTATAGGGGGGTTTTGTGGTAGGAGAGTTCTATGGGAGAGTTATGTGGTGGGAGAGTTCTATAGGGGGTTATGTGGAGGGAGAGTTCTATAGGAGAGTTATGTGGTGGGAGAATTCTATAGGATAGTTATGTGGAGGGAGAGTTCTATAGGGGGGTTTTGTGGTAGGAGAGTTCTATGGGAGAGTTATGTGGTAGGAGAGTTCTATGGGAGAGTTATGTGGTAGGGGAGTTCTATCTGAGAGTTCTATAGGAGAGTTCTATAGGAGAGTTATGTGGAGGGAGAGTTCTATAGGATAGTTATGTGGTAGGGGAGTTCTATCTGAGAGTTCTATAGGAGAGTTCTATAGGAGAGTTCTATAGGAGAGTTTTGTGGTATGAGAGTTCTATAGGAGAGTTCTATAGGAGAGTTATGTGGTAGGAGAGTTCTATATGATAGTTACGTGGAGGGAGAGTTCTATAGGAGAGTTATGTGGAGGGAGAGTTCTATAGGAGAGTGTTGTGGTATGAGAGTTATGTGGTAGGAGAGTTCTATATGATAGTTACGTGGAGGGAGAGTTCTATAGGAGAGTTATGTGGAGGGAGAGTTCCATAGGATAGTTATGTGAAGGGAGAGTTCTATAGGAGAGTTTTGTGGTAGGAGAGTTCTATAGGATAGTTATGTGAAGGGAAAGTTCTATAGGGGGGTTATGTGGAGGGAGAGTTCTATAGGAGAGTTATGTGGTGGGAGAGTTCTATAGGATAGTTATGTGGAGGGAGAGTTCTATAGGGGAGTACTGTGGAGGGAGAGTTCTATAGGAGAGTTATGTGGTGGGAGAGTTCTATAGGATAGTTATGTGGAGGGAGAGTTCTATAGGAGAGTTTTGTGGTAGGAGAGTTCTATAGGAGAGTTATATAGGAAAGTTATGTGGAGGGAGAATTCTATAGGAGAGTTTTGTGGTAGAAGAGTTCTATAGGAGAGTTATGTGGAAGGAGAGTTCTATAGGAGAGTTTTGTGGTAGGGGAGTTCTATGGGAGAGTTATGTGGTAGGAGAGTTCTATAGGAGAGTTATGTGGAGGGAGAGTTCTATAGGAGAGTTTTGTGGTAGAAGAGTTCTATAGGAGAGTTATGTGGTAGGAGAGTTCTATAGGAGAGTTCTATAGGAGAGTTCTATAGGAGTGTTATGTGGAGGGAGAGTTCTATAGGAGAGTTATGTGGAGGGAGAGTTCTATAGGAGAGTTATGTGGTAGGAGAGTTCTATAGGAGAGTTATGTGGAGGGAGAGTTCCATAGGATAGTTACGTGGAGGGAGAGTTCTATAGGAGAGTTATGTGGAGGGAGAGTTCTAGTTAGTAGATTTTTTTTGTGGTAGGAGAGTTCTATAGGATAGTTATGTGAAGGGAAAGTTCTATAGGGGGTTATGTGGAGGGAGAGTTCTATAGGAGAGTTATGTGGTGGGAGAGTTCTATAGGATAGTTATGTGGAGGGAGAGTTCTATAGGGGAGTACTGTGGAGGGAGAGTTCTATAGGAGAGTTATGTGGTGGGAGAGTTCTATAGGATAGTGATGTGAAGGGAGAGTTCTATAGGAGAGTTTTGTGGTATGAGAGTTATGTGGAGGGAGAGTTCCATATGATAGTTACGTGGAGGGAGAGTTCTATAGGAGAGTTATGTGGAGGGAGAGTTCTATAGGAGAGTTTTGTGGTATGAGAGTTATGTGGTAGGAGAGTTCTATAGGAGAGTTATGTGGAGGGAGAATTCTATAGGAGAGTTTTGTGGTAGGAGAGTTCTATGGGAGAGTTTTGTGGTAGGAGAGTTATGTGGTAGGAGAGTTCTATAGGAGAGTTTTGTGGTAGGAAAGTTCTATAGGAGAGTTCTATCTGAGAGTTCTATAGGAGAGTTCTATAGGAGAGTTATGTGGAGGGAGAGTTCTATAGGAGAGTTTTGTGGTAGGAGAGTTATGTGGTAGGAGAGTTCTATAGGAGAGTTATGTGAAGGGAGAGTTCTATAGGAGAGTTTTGTGGTAGGAGAGTTCTATAGGATAGTTATGTGAAGGAAGAGTTCTATAGGAGAGTTATGTGGAGGGAGAGTTATATAGGGGGTTATGTGGAGGAGAGTTCTATAGGAGAGTTTTGTGGTAGGAGAGTTATGTGGTAGGACAGTTCTATGGGGGTGGTAGAGTTCTATAGGATAGTTTTGTGGTAGGAGAGTTCTATGGGAGAGTTCTATGGGAGAGTTTTGTGGTAGGAGAGTTATGTGGTAGGAGAGTTCTATAGGAGAGTTCTATAGGAGAGTTATGTGGAGGGAGAGTTCTATAGGATAGTTATGTGGAGGGAGAGTTCTATATGAGAGTTTTGTGGTAGGAGAGTTATGTGGAGTTCTATAGAGTTCTATAGGAGAGTTATGTGGAGGAGAGTTCCATAGGATAGTTCGTGGAGGGAGAGTTCTATAGGAGAGTTATATGGAGGGAGAGAGTTCTATAGGAGAGGTTTGTGGTAGGAGAGTTATGTGGTAGGAGAGTTATGTGGAGGGAGAGTTCCATAGGGTAGAGTTATGTGGAGGGAGAGTTCTATAGGAGAGTTATGTGGAGGGAGAGTTCCATAGGATAGTTACGTGAAGGGAAAGTTCTATAGGATAGTTATGTGAAGGGAGAGTTCTATAGGGGTGTTATGTGGAGGTAGAGTTCTATAGGAGAGTTTTGTGGTAGGAGAGTTATGTGGAGGGAGAGTTCCATAGGATAGTTATGTGAAGGGAGAGTTCTATAGGATAGTTATGTGGAGGGAAAGTTCTATAGGGGGTTATGTGGAGGGAGAGTTCTATAGGAGAGTTATGTGAGTAGGATAGTTCTATATGAGAGTTATGTGGAGGGAGAGTTCTATATGAGAGTTATGTGGTAGGATAGTTTTATATGAGAGTTATGTGGAGGGAGTTCCATAGGAGAGTTATGTGGAGGGAGAGTTCTATAGGAGAGTTATGTGGTGGGAGAGTTCTATAGGATAGTTATGTGGAGGGAGAGTTCTATAGGATAGTTATGTGAAGGATAGTTCTATAGGGGGATATGTGGTGGGAGAGTTCTATAGGATAGTTATGTGAAGGGAGAGTTCTATAGGGGGATATGTGGTGGGAGAGTTCTATAGGAGAGTTATGTGGTGGGAGAGTTCTATTGGAGAGTTATGTGGAGGTAGAGTTCTATAGGGGGGTTATGTGGAGGGAGAGTTCTATAGGAGAGTTATGTGGTGGGAGAATTCTATAGGATAGTTATGTGGAGGGAGAGTTCTATAGGGGGGTTTTGTGGTAGGAGAGTTCTATGGGAGAGTTATGTGGTGGGAGAGTTCTATAGGGGGGTTATGTGGAGGGAGAGTTCTATAGGAGAGTTATGTGGTGGGAGAGTTCTATAGGATAGTTATGTGGAGGGAGAGTTCTATAGGGGAGTACTGTGGAGGGAGAGTTCTATAGGAGAGTTATGTGGTGGGAGAGTTCTATAGGATAGTTATGTGGAGGGAGAGTTCTATAGGAGAGTTTTGTGGTAGGAGAGTTCTATAGGAGAGTTCTATAGGAGAGTTATATAGGAAAGTTATGTGGAGGGAGAATTCTATAGGAGAGTTTTGTGGTAGAAGAGTTCTATAGGAGAGTTATGTGGAAGGAGAGTTCTATAGGAGAGTTTTGTGGTAGGGGAGTTCTATGGGAGAGTTATGTGGTAGGAGAGTTCTATAGGAGAGTTATGTGGAGGGAGAGTTCTATAGGAGAGTTTTGTGGTAGAAGAGTTCTATAGGAGAGTTATGTGGTAGGAGAGTTCTATAGGAGAGTTCTATAGGAGAGTTCTATAGGAGTGTTATGTGGAGGGAGAGTTCTATAGGAGAGTTATGTGGAGGGAGAGTTCTATAGGAGAGTTATGTGGTAGGAGAGTTCTATAGGAGAGTTATGTGGAGGGAGAGTTCCATAGGATAGTTACGTGGAGGGAGAGTTCTATAGGAGAGTTATGTGGAGGGAGAGTTCTATAGTAGATTTTTGTGGTAGGAGAGTTCTATAGGATAGTTATGTGAAGGGAAAGTTCTATAGGGGGGTTATGTGGAGGGAGAGTTCTATAGGAGAGTTATGTGGTGGGAGAGTTCTATAGGATAGTTATGTGGAGGGAGAGTTCTATAGGGGAGTACTGTGGAGGGAGAGTTCTATAGGAGAGTTATGTGGTGGGAGAGTTCTATAGGATAGTGATGTGAAGGGAGAGTTCTATAGGAGAGTTTTGTGGTATGAGAGTTATGTGGAGGGAGAGTTCCATATGATAGTTACGTGGAGGGAGAGTTCTATAGGAGAGTTATGTGGAGGGAGAGTTCTATAGGAGAGTTTTGTGGTATGAGAGTTATGTGGTAGGAGAGTTCTATAGGAGAGTTATGTGGAAGGAGAGTTCCATAGGAGAGTTATGTGAAGGGAGAGTTCTATAGGAGAGTTTTGTGGTAGGAGAGTTCTATAGGATAGTTATGTGGAGGGAGAGTTCTATAGGGGAGTACTGTGGAGGGAGAGTTCTATAGGAGAGTTATGTGGTGGGAGAGTTCTATAGGATAGTGATGTGAAGGGAGAGTTCTATAGGAGAGTTTTGTGGTATGAGAGTTATGTGGAGGGAGAGTTCCATATGATAGTTACGTGGAGGGAGAGTTCTATAGGAGAGTTATGTGGAGGGAGAGTTCTATAGGAGAGTTTTGTGGTATGAGAGTTATGTGGTAGGAGAGTTCTATAGGAGAGTTATGTGGAGGGAGAATTCTATAGGAGAGTTTTGTGGTAGGAGAGTTCTATGGGAGAGTTTTGTGGTAGGAGAGTTATGTGGTAGGAGAGTTCTATAGGAGAGTTTTGTGGTAGGAAAGTTCTATAGGAGAGTTCTATCTGAGAGTTCTATAGGAGAGTTCTATAGGAGAGTTATGTGGAGGGAGAGTTCTATAGGAGAGTTTTGTGGTAGGAGAGTTATGTGGTAGGAGAGTTCTATAGGATAGTTATGTGAAGGAAGAGTTCTATAGGAGAGTTATGTGGTGGGAGAGTTATATAGGGGGGTTATGTGGAGGGAGAGTTCTATAGGAGAGTTTTGTGGTAGGAGAGTTATGTGGTAGGACAGTTATGTGGGGGGAGAGTTCTATAGGATAGTTTTGTGGTAGGAGAGTTCTATGGGAGAGTTCTATGGGAGAGTTTTGTGGTAGGAGAGTTATGTGGTAGGAGAGTTCTATAGGAGAGTTCTATAGGAGAGTTATGTGGAGGGAGAGTTCTATAGGATAGTTATGTGGAGGGAGAGTTCTATATGAGAGTTTTGTGGTAGGAGAGTTATGTGGTAGGAGAGTTCTATAGGAGAGTTATGTGGAAGGAGAGTTCTATAGGAGAGTTATGTGGAGGGAGAGTTCCATAGGATAGTTACGTGGAGGGAGAGTTCTATAGGAGAGTTATGTGGAGGGAGAGTTCTATAGGAGAGGTTTGTGGTAGGAGAGTTATGTGGTAGGAGAGTTATGTGGTGGGAGAGTTCCATAGGAGAGTTATGTGGAGGGAGAGTTCTATAGGAGAGTTATGTGGAGGGAGAGTTCCATAGGATAGTTACGTGAAGGGAAAGTTCTATAGGATAGTTATGTGAAGGGAGAGTTCTATAGGGGGTGTTATGTGGAGGTAGAGTTCTATAGGAGAGTTTTGTGGTAGGAGAGTTATGTGGAGGGAGAGTTCCATAGGATAGTTATGTGAAGGGAGAGTTCTATAGGATAGTTATGTGGAGGGAAAGTTCTATAGGGGGGTTATGTGGAGGGAGAGTTCTATAGGAGAGTTATGTGGTAGGATAGTTCTATATGAGAGTTATGTGGAGGGAGAGTTCTATATGAGAGTTATGTGGTAGGATAGTTTTATATGAGAGTTATGTGGAGGGAGAGTTCCATAGGAGAGTTATGTGGTGGGAGAGTTCTATAGGATAGTTATGTGGTGGGAGAGTTCTATAGGAGAGTTATGTGGTGGGAGAGTTCTATAGGATAGTTATGTGAAGGGAGAGTTCTATAGGGGGGATATGTGGTGGGAGAGTTCTATAGGATAGTTATGTGAAGGGAGAGTTCTATAGGGGGATATGTGGTGGGAGAGTTCTATAGGAGAGTTATGTGGTGGGAGAGTTCTATTGGAGAGTTATGTGGAGGTAGAGTTCTATAGGGGGGTTATGTGGAGGGAGAGTTCTATAGGAGAGTTATGTGGTGGGAGAATTCTATAGGATAGTTATGTGGAGGGAGAGTTCTATAGGGGGGTTTTGTGGTAGGAGAGTTCTATGGGAGAGTTATGTGGTGGGAGAGTTCTATAGGGGGGTTATGTGGAGGGAGAGTTCTATAGGAGAGTTATGTGGTGGGAGAATTCTATAGGATAGTTATGTGGAGGGAGAGTTCTATAGGGGGGTTTTGTGGTAGGAGAGTTCTATGGGAGAGTTATGTGGTAGGAGAGTTCTATGGGAGAGTTATGTGGTAGGGGAGTTCTATCTGAGAGTTCTATAGGAGAGTTCTATAGGAGAGTTATGTGGAGGGAGAGTTCTATAGGATAGTTATGTGGAGGGAGAGTTCTATAGGGGGGTTTTGTGGTAGGAGAGTTCTATGGGAGAGTTATGTGGTAGGGGAGTTCTATCTGAGAGTTCTATAGGAGAGTTCTATAGGAGAGTTCTATAGGAGAGTTTTGTGGTATGAGAGTTCTATAGGAGAGTTATGTGGTAGGAGAGTTCTATATGATAGTTACGTGGAGGGAGAGTTCTATAGGAGAGTTATGTGGAGGGAGAGTTCTATAGGAGAGTGTTGTGGTATGAGAGTTATGTGGTAGGAGAGTTCTATATGATAGTTACGTGGAGGGAGAGTTCTATAGGAGAGTTATGTGGAGGGAGAGTTCCATAGGATAGTTATGTGAAGGGAGAGTTCTATAGGAGAGTTTTGTGGTAGGAGAGTTCTATAGGATAGTTATGTGAAGGGAAAGTTCTATAGGGGGGTTATGTGGAGGGAGAGTTCTATAGGAGAGTTATGTGGTGGGAGAGTTCTATAGGATAGTTATGTGGAGGGAGAGTTCTATAGGGGAGTACTGTGGAGGGAGAGTTCTATAGGAGAGTTATGTGGTGGGAGAGTTCTATAGGATAGTTATGTGGAGGGAGAGTTCTATAGGAGAGTTTTGTGGTAGGAGAGTTCTATAGGAGAGTTCTATAGGAGAGTTATATAGGAAAGTTATGTGGAGGGAGAATTCTATAGGAGAGTTTTGTGGTAGAAGAGTTCTATAGGAGAGTTATGTGGAAGGAGAGTTCTATAGGAGAGTTTTGTGGTAGGGGAGTTCTATGGGAGAGTTATGTGGTAGGAGAGTTCTATAGGAGAGTTATGTGGAGGGAGAGTTCTATAGGAGAGTTTTGTGGTAGAAGAGTTCTATAGGAGAGTTATGTGGTAGGAGAGTTCTATAGGAGAGTTCTATAGGAGAGTTGTATAGGAGTGTTATGTGGAGGGAGAGTTCTATAGGAGAGTTATGTGGAGGGAGAGTTCTATAGGAGAGTTATGTGGTAGGAGAGTTCTATAGGAGAGTTATGTGGAGGGAGAGTTCCATAGGAGAGTTACGTGGAGGGAGAGTTCCATAGGAGAGTTATGTGGAGGGAGAGTTCTATAGTAGATTTTTGTGGTAGGAGAGTTCTATAGGATAGTTGTGTGAAGGGAAAGTTCTATAGGGGGGTTATGTGGAGGGAGAGTTCTATAGGAGAGTTATGTGGTGGGAGAGTTCTATAGGATAGTTATGTGGAGGGAGAGTTCTATAGGGGAGTACTGTGGAGGGAGAGTTCTATAGGAGAGTTATGTGGTGGGAGAGTTCTATAGGATAGTGATGTGAAGGGAGAGTTCTATAGGAGAGTTTTGTGGTATGAGAGTTATGTGGAGGGAGAGTTCCATATGATAGTTACGTGGAGGGAGAGTTCTATAGGAGAGTTTTGTGGTATGAGAGTTATGTGGTAGGAGAGTTCTATAGGAGATTTATGTGGAGGGAGAGTTCCATAGGAGAGTTATGTGAAGGGAGAGTTCTATAGGAGAGTTTTGTGGTAGGAGAGTTCTATAGGATAGTTATGTGAAGGGAGAGTTCTATAGGAGAGTTTTGTGGTATGAGAGTTATGTGGAGGGAGAGTTCCATATGATAGTTACGTGGAGGGAGAGTTCTGTAGGAGAGTTATGTGGAGGGAGAGTTCTATAGGAGAGTTTTGTGGTATGAGAGTTATGTGGTAGGAGAGTTCTATAGGAGAGTTATGTGGTAGGAGAGTTCTATAGGAGAGTTATGTGGAGGGAGAGTTCTATGGGAGAGTTTTGTGGTAGGAGAGTTATGTGGTAGGAGAGTTCTATAGGAGAGTTTTGTGGTAGGAAAGTTCTATAGGAGAGTTCTATCTGAGAGTTATGTGGAGGGAGAGTTCTATAGGAGAGTTTTGTGGTAGGAGAGTTATGTGGTAGGAGAGTTCTATAGGAGAGTTATGTGAAGGGAGAGTTCTATAGGAGAGTTTTGTGGTAGGAGAGTTCTATAGGATAGTTATGTGAAGGAAGAGTTCTATAGGAGAGTTATGTGGTGGGAGAGTTATATAGGGGGGTTATGTGGAGGGAGAGTTCTATAGGAGAGTTATGTGGAGGGAGAGTTCTATAGGGGGGTTATGTGGAGGGAGAGTTCTATAGGGGGGTTATGTGGAGGGAGAGTTCTATAGGGGGTTATGAGGAGGGAGAGTTCTATAGGAGAGTTATGTGGTGGGAGAGTTCTATAGGGGGGTTATGTGGAGGGAGAGTTCTATAGGAGAGTTTTGTGGCGGGAGAGTTCTATAGGGGGGTTATGTGGAGGGAGAGTTCTATAGGAGAGTTTTGTGGTAGGAGAGTTCTATGGGAGAGTTTTGTGGTAGGAGAGTTATGTGGTAGGAGAGTTCTATAGGAGAGTTTTGTGGTAGGAAAGTTCTATAGGAGAGTTCTATCTGAGAGTTCTATAGGAGAGTTCTATAGGAGAGTTATGTGGAGGGAGAGTTCTATAGGAGAGTTTTGTGGTAGGAGAGTTATGTGGTAGGAGAGTTCTATAGGAGAGTTATGTGGAGGGAGAGTTCCATAGGATAGTTACGTGGTAGGAGAGTTATGTGGTAGGAGAGTTCTATAGGAGAGTTATGTGGAGGGAGAGTTATGTGGTGGGAGAGTTCTATAGGGGAGTTATGTGGTAGGAGAGTTCTATATGAGAGTTATGTGGAGGGAGAGTTCTATAGGAGAGTTTTGTGGTAGGAGAGTTCTATGGGAGAGTTTTGTGGTAGGAGAGTTCTATAGGAGAGTTTTGTGGTAGGAGAGTTCTATAGGAGAGTTCTATCTGAGAGTTCTATAGGAGAGTTATGTGGAGGGAGAGTTCTATAGGAGAGTTTTGTGGTAGGAGAGTTATGTGGTAGGAGGGTTCTATAGGAGAGTTATGTGGAGGGAGAGTTCCATAGGATAGTTACGTGGTAGAGAGTTCTACAGGAGAGTTATATAGGAAAGTTATGTGGAGGGAGAATTCTATAGGAGAGTTTTGTGGTAGAAGAGTTCTATAGGAGAGTTATGTGGAAGGAGAGTTCTATAGGAGAGTTTTGTGGTAGGAGAGTTCTATGGGAGAGTTATGTGGTAGGAGAGTTCTATAGGAGAGTTATGTGGAGGGAGAGTTCTATAGGAGAGTTTTGTGGTAGAAGAGTTCTATAGGAGAGTTATGTGGAAGGAGAGTTCTATAGGAGAGTTTTGTGGTAGGAGAGTTCTATGGGAGAGTTATGTGGTAGGAGAGTTCTATAGGAGAGTTCTATAGGAGTGTTATGTGGAGGGAGAGTTCTATAGGAGAGTTATGTGGAGGGAGAGTTCTATAGGAGAGTTATGTGGAGGGAGAGTTCCATAGGATAGTTACGTGGAGGGAGAGTTCCATAGGAGAGTTATGTGGTAGGAGAGTTCTATAGGAGAGTTCTATAGGAGTGTTATGTGGAGGGAGAGTTCTATAGGAGAGTTATGTGGAGGGAGAGTTCCATAGGATAGTTACGTGGAGGGAGAGTTCTATAGGAGAGTTATGTGGAGGGAGAGTTCTATAGTAGATTTTTGTGGTAGGAGAGTTCTATAGGATAGTGATGTGAAGGGAGAGTTCTATAGGAGAGTTTTGTGGTATGAGAGTTATGTGGAGGGAGAGTTCCATATGATAGTTACGTGGAGGGAGAGTTCTATAGGAGAGTTATGTGGAGGGAGAGTTCTATAGGAGAGTTTTGTGGTATGAGAGTTATGTGGTAGGATAGTTCTATAGGAGAGTTATGTGGAGGGAGAGTTCCATAGGAGAGTTATGTGAAGGGAGAGTTCTATAGGAGAGTTTTGTGGTAGGAGAGTTCTATAGGATAGTTATGTGAAGGGAGAGTTCTATATGAGAGTTTTGTGGTATGAGAGTTATGTGGAGGGAGAGTTCCATAGGATAGTTACGTGGTAGAGAGTTCTACAGGAGAGTTATATAGGAAAGTTATGTGGAGGGAGAATTCTATAGGAGAGTTTTGTGGTAGAAGAGTTCTATAGGAGAGTTATGTGGAAGGAGAGTTCTATAGGAGAGTTTTGTGGTAGGAGAGTTCTATGGGAGAGTTATGTGGTAGGAGAGTTCTATAGGAGAGTTCTATAGGAGAGTTCTATCTGAGAGTTCTATAGGAGAGTTCTATAGGAGAGTTATGTGGAGGGAGAGTTCTATAAGAGAGTTATGTGGAAGGAGAGTTCTATAGGAGAGTTTTGTGGTAGGAGAGTTCTATGGGAGAGTTATGTGGTAGGAGAGTTCTATAGGAGAGTTCTATAGGAGAGTTCTATCTGAGAGTTCTATAGGAGAGTTCTATAGGAGAGTTATGTGGAGGGAGAGTTCTATAGGAGAGTTTTGTGGTAGGAGAGTTATGTGGTAGGAGAGTTCTATAGGAGAGTTATGTGGAGGGAGAGTTCCATAGGATAGTTACGTGGTAGGAGAGTTATGTGGTAGGAGAGTTCTATATGAGAGTTATGTGGAGGGAGAGTTCTATAGGAGAGTTTTGTGGTAGGAGAGTTCTATGGGAGAGTTTTGTGGTAGGAGAGTTCTATGGGAGAGTTTTGTGGTAGGAGAGTTCTATAGGAGAGTTATGTGGAGGGAGAGTTCTATAGGATAGTTTTGTGGTAGGAGAGTTATGTGGTAGGAGAGTTCTATAGGAGAGTTACGTGGTAGGAGAGTTCTATAGGATAGTTACGTGGAGGGAGAGTTCTATAGGAGAGTTTTGTGGTAGGAGAGTTCTATAGGATAGCTAGCCCTTTACTATTCTAACACTAGTAGGTGTAAACCTGGCCCTTTACTATTCTAACACTAGTAGGTGTAAACCTGGCCCTTTACTATTCTAACACTAGTAGGTCTAGACCTGGCCCTTTACTATTCTAACACTAGTAGGTGTAAACCTGGCCCTTTACTATTCTAACACTAGTAGGTGTAAACCTGGCCCTTTACTATTCTAACACTAGTAGGTCCAGACCTGGCCCTTTACTATTCTAACACTAGTAGGTGTAAACCTGGCCCTTTACTATTCTAACACTAGTAGGTCTAGACCTGGCCCTTTACTATTCTAACACTAGTAGGTGTAAACCTGGCCCTTTACTATTCTAACACTAGTAGGTGTAAACCTGGCCCTTTACTATTCTAACACTAGTAGGTGTAAACCTGGCCCTTTACTATTCTAACACTAGTAGGTCTAGACCTGGCCCTTTACTATTCGAACACTAGTAGGTGTAAACCTGGCCCTTTACTATTCTAACACTAGTAGGTGTAAACCTGGCCCTTTACTATTCTAACACTAGTAGGTGTAAACCTGGCCCTTTACTATTCTAACACTAGTAGGTCTAGACCTGGCCCTTTACTATTCTAACACTAGTAGGTGTAAACCTGGCCCTTTACTATTCTAACACTAGTAGGTCTAGACCTGGCCCTTTACTAAGTTTGCGGACGACACAACAGTGGTAGGCTTGATTACCAACAACGACGAGACGGCCTACAGGGAGGAGGTGAGGGCCCTCGGAGTGTGGTGTCAGGAAAATAACCTCACACTCAACGTCAACAAAACTAAGGAGATGATTGTGGACTTCAGGAAACAGCAGAGGTAACACCCCCCTATCCACATCGATGGAACAGTAGTGGAGAGGGTAGCTAGTTTTAAGTTCCTCGGCATACACATCACAGACAAACTGAATTGGTCCACTCACACTGACAGCGTCGTGAAGAAGGCGCAGCAGCGCCTATTCAACCTCAGGAGGCTGAAGAAATTCGGCTTGTCACCAAAAGCACTCACAAACTGCTACAGATGCACAATCGAGAGCATCCTGGCGGGCTGTATCACCGCCTGGTACGGCAACTGCTCCGCCCACAACCGTAAGGCTCTCCAGAGGGTAGTGAGGTCTGCACAACGCATCACCGGGGGCAAACTACCTGCCCTCCAGGACACCTACACCACCCGTTGTTACAGGAAGGCCATAAAGATCATCAAGGACATCAACCACCCGAGCCACTGCCTGTTCACCCCGCTATCATCCAGAAGGCGAGGTCAGTACAGGTGCATCAAAGCTGGGACCGAGAGACTGAAAAACAGCTTCTATCTCAAGGCCATCAGACTGTTAAACAGCCACCACTAACATTGAGTGGCTGCTGCCAACACACTGTCATTGACACTGACCCAACTCCAGCCATTTTAATAA
The DNA here is from genome assembly GCF_023373465.1 of Oncorhynchus keta. Classification (NCBI taxonomy): domain Eukaryota; kingdom Metazoa; phylum Chordata; class Actinopteri; order Salmoniformes; family Salmonidae; genus Oncorhynchus; species Oncorhynchus keta. Next base: position 87,775,880 of record NC_068424.1, read on the forward strand.
TGGGATTGATGGGAAATGATGTAAATACTATACTATAGTACAAAGTTCTCCTTGTGGCATTTACAATGAAGTTGGTACATCAAGCGCGATTTCATGGTTTGTTCTTGTTGTCCTGTTCTGAAGATGAATAGAGAGATACAGTAGCTGCTGTAATAAATATGGATGTGATTGGTGGAATTACATTGTTACAACGATCCATCAAAGAGCCTGGGCGATAACATCAAGCCTTGTAGCCATCGTTGTTACACACTGCCATTTCTAATCTTGACTGGTCTAATGTCTTGCTACATAGTACGATGCCCCCCCGGCCTTCTCCCTCACCTCTCCTTTCCTCTCCTCCTGTGCTCTTCTCCTCCCCCCTCAGCTCTCCTCCTCCTCCTCTCCCCCTCTGCACTTCTCTCCTTTCCCTTCCCCCTCTGCTATTCTCCTTTCCTCTCCCCCTCTGCACTTCCCTTCTTTCCTCTCCCCCTCTGCACTTCCCTTCTTTCCTCTCCCCCTCTGCACTTCCCTTCTTTCCTCTCCCCCTCTGCACTTCTCTTCTTTCCTCTCCCCCTCTGCACTTCCCTTCTTTCCCCTCCCCCATTCTTCTTTTCTCTCCCCATTCTTCTTTTCTTTCCCCCATTCTTATTTTCCCTCCCCCTCCCCCATTCTTATTTTCTTTCCCCCATTCTTATTTTCCCTCCCCCTCCCCCATTCTTCTTTTCTCTCCCCATTCTTCTTTTCTCTCCCCATTCTTCTTTTCTCTCCCCCTCCCCCATTCTTATTTTCTCACCCTCCCCCATTCTTATTTTCCCTCCCCCTCCCCCATTCTTATTTTCTCTCCCCCTCCCCCATTCTTCTTTTCTCTCCCCCGTTCTTATTTTCCCTCCCCCATTCTTCTTCCCCCCCATTCTTCTTTCCTCTCCCCCACCCCATTCTTCTTTTCTCTCCCCCACCCCCATTCTTCTTTCCTCTCCCCCCATTCTTATTCTTCTTTCCTCTCCCCCATTCTTCTTTTCCTCCCCCATTCTTCTTTTCTCCCCCACCCCCATTCTTCTTTTCTCCCCCACCCCCATTCTTCTTTCTCTCCCCACCCCATTCTTCTTTTCTCTCCCCACCCCCATTCTTATTTCCCCTCCCCCCATTCTTCTTTTTCCTCTCCCCACCCCCATTCTTCTTTCCTCCCCCACCCCCATTCTTCTTTCCCCCCCCCCCATTCTTCTTTCCTCTCCCCCTGCACTTCTTCTTTTCTCTCCCCCCCCCATTCTTATTTCCTCTCCCTCCCCCATTCTTCTTTCCTCTCCCCCACCCCCATTCTTCTTTCCTCTCCCCCTCCCCCATTCTTCTTTCCTCTCCCCCACCCCCATTCTTCTTTCCTCTCCCCCCATTCTTATTTCCTCTCCCCTCCCCATTCTTCTTTCCTCTCCCCATTCTTCTTTCCTCTCCCCCTCCCCCATTCTTCTTTCCTCTCCCACTCCCCCATTCTTATTTCCTCTCCCCTCCCCCATTCTTCTTTCCTCTCCCCCTCCCCCATTCTTCTTTCCTCTCCCCCTCCCCCATTCTTCTTTCCTCTCCCCCCCCCATTCTTCTTTCCTCTCCCCCACCCCCATTCTTCTTTCCTCTCCCCCACCCCCATTCTTCTTTCCTCTCCCCTCCCCCATTCTTCTTTCCTCTCCCCCTCCCCCATTCTTCTTTCCTCTCCCCCTCCCCCATTCTTCTTTCCTCTCCCCCTCCCCCATTCTTCTTTCCTCTCCCCCATCCCCATTCTTCTTTCCTCTCCCCCTCCCCCATTCTTCTTTCCTCTCCCCCTCCCCCATTCTTCTTTCCTCTCCCCCTCCCCCATTCTTCTTTCCTCTCCCCCTCCCCCATTCTTCTTTCCTCTCCCCTCCCCCATTCTTCTTTCCTCTCCCCCTCCCCCATTCTTCTTTCCTCTCCCCCCCCCCATTCTTCTTTCCTCTCCCCCTCCCCCATTCTTCTTTCCTCTCCCCCATCCCCATTCTTCTTTCCTCTCCCCCTCCCCCATTCTTCTTTCCTCTCCCCCTCCCCCATTCTTCTTTCCTCTCCCCCTCCCCCATTCTTCTTTCCTCTCCCCTCCTCCATTCTTCTTTCCTCTCCCCTCCCCTATTCTTCTTCCTCTCCCCCACCCCCATTCTTCTTTGCTCTCCCCTCCCCCATTCTTCTTCCTCTCCCCCCCCCATTCTTCTTTCCTCTCCCCTCCCCCATTCTTCTTTCCTCTCCCCCCCCATTCTTCTTTCCTCTCCCCATCCCCATTCTTCTTTCCTCTCCCCTCCCCCATTCTTCTTTCCTCTCCCCTCCCCCATTCTTCTTTCCTCTCCCCTCCCCCATTCTTCTTTCCTCTCCCCCACCCCCATTCTTCTTTCCTCTCCCCCCCCCATTCTTCTTTCCTCTCCCCATTCTTCTTTCCTCTCCCCTCCCCCATTCTTATTTCCTCTCCCCTCCCCATTCTTATTTCCTCTCCCCCCCCCATTCTTCTTTCCTCTCCCCTCCCCCATTCTTCTTTCCTCTCCCCTCCCCTATTCTTCTTTCCTCTCCCCCATTCTTCTTTCCTCTCCCCATTCTTCTTTCCTCTCCCCATTCTTCTTTCCTCTCCCCCATTCTTCTTTCCTCTCCCCCACCCCCATTCTTCTTTCCTCTCCCCTCCCCCATTCTTCTTTCTTCTCCCCCTCCCCCCATTCTTCTTTCCTCTCCCCTCCCCCATTCATCTTTCCTCTCCCCTCCCCCATTCTTATTTTCTCTCCCCTCCCCCCATTCTTCTTTCTTCTCCCCTCCCCCATTCTTATTTCCTCTCCCCCCTCCCCCATTCTTCTTTCCTCTCCCCCCCCATTCTTCTTTCCTCCCCCTCCCCCATTCTTATTTCCTCTCCCCCCCCCCATCTTTCCTCTCCCCTCCCCCATTCTTCTTTTCCTCTCCCCCATCCCCATTCTTCTTTCCTCTCCCCTCCCCCATTCTTCTTTCCTCTCCCCCTCCCCATTCTTCTTTCCTCTCCCCTCCCCCATTCTTCTTTCCTCTCCCCTCCCCCATTCTTCTTTCCTCTCCCCCTCCCCCATTCTTCTTTCCTCTCCCCATCCCCATTCTTCTTTCCTCTCCCCCCCCCATTCTTCTTTCCTCTCCCCTCCCCCATTCTTCCTTTCCTCTCCCCTCCCCATTCTTCTTTCCTCTCCCCCCCCCCATTCTTCTTTCCTCTCCCCTCCCCCATCCCCATTCTTCCTTTCCTCTCCCCCCCCCCCATTCTTCTTTCCTCTCCCCACCCCCATTCTTCTTCCTCTCCCCTCCCCCATTCTCCCCTCTCCCCTCCCCCATTCTTCTTTCCTCTCCCCCTCCCCCATTCTTCTTTCCTCTCCCCCTCCCCCATTCTTCTTTCCTCTCCCCCTCCCCCATTCTTCTTTCCTCTCCCCCACCCCCATTCTTCTTTCCTCTCCCCTCCCCCATTCTTCTTTCCTCTCCCCCTCCCCCATTCTTCTTTCCTCTCCCCTCCCCCCCCCATTCTAAATTCCTCTCCCCTCCCCCATTCTTCTTTCCTCTCCCCTCCCCCATTCTTCTTTCCTCTCCCCCATTCTTCTTTCCTCCCCTCCCCCATTCTTCTTTCCTCTCCCCTCCCCCATTCTTCTTTCCTCTCCCCCATTCTTCTTTCCTCCCCTCCCCCATTCTTCTTTCCTCTCCCCTCCCCCATTCTTCTTCTTTCCTCTCCCCCATTCTTCTTTCCTCTCCCCCACCCCCATTCTTCTTTCCTCTCCCCTCCCCCATTCTTCTTTCCTCTCCCCATCCCCATTCTTCTTTCCTCTCCCCTCCCCCATTCTTCTTTCCTCTCCCCCATCCCCTATTCTTCTTTCCTCTCCCCCATTCTTCTTTCCTCTCCCCTCCCCCATTCTTCTTTCCTCTCCCCCACCCCCATTCTTCTTCCTCTCCCCCTCCCCATTCTTCTTTCCTCTCCCCCCCCCATTCTTCTTTCCTCTCCCCTCCCCCATTCTTCTTTCCTCTCCCCTCCCCCATTCTTCTTTCCTCTCCCCTCCCCGATTCTTCTTTCCTCTCCCCCTCCCCATTCTTCTTTCCTCTCCCCCTCCCCCATTCTTCTTTCCTCTCCCCATTCTTCTTTCCTCCCCCTCCCCATTCTTCTTTCCTCTCCCCCACCCCCATTCTTCTTTCCTCTCCCCTCCCCATTCTTCTTTCCTCTCCCCCATCCCCATTCTTCTTTCCTCTCCCCTCCCCTATTCTTCTTTCCTCTCCCCCTCCCCTATTCTTCTTTCCTCTCCCCCATTCTTCTTTCCTCTCCCCTCCCCCATTCTTCTTTCTTCTCCCCTCCCCATTCTTCTTTCCTCTCCCCCTCCCCCATTCTTCTTTCCTCTCCCCTCCCCCATTCATCTTTCCTCTCCCCTCCCCCATTCTTCTTTTCTCTCCCCTCCCCCATTCTTCTTTCCTCTCCCCTCCTCCATTCTTCTTTCTTCTCCCCCCCCCATTCTTCTTTCCTCTCCCCTCCCCCATTCTTCTTTCCTCTCCCCCCCCCCATTCTTATTTCCTCTCCCCTCCCCATTCTTCTTTCCTCTCCCCTCCCCCATTCTTCTTTCCTCTCCCCTCCCCCATTCTTCTTTCCTCTCCCCATTCGTCTTTCCTCCCCTCCCCATTCTTCTTTCCTCTCCCCACCCCCATTCTTCTTTCCTCCCCCTCCCCCATTCTTCTTTCCTCTCCCCTCCCCTATTCTTCTTTCCTCTCCCCCATTCTTCTTTCCTCTCCCCTCCCCCATTCTTCTTTCCTCTCCCCCACCCCCATTCTTCTTTCCTCTCCCCTCCCCCATTCTTCTTTCCTCTCCCCCTCCCCTATTCTTCTTTCCTCTCCCCCATTCTTCTTTCCTCTCCCCCCTCCCCCATTCTTCTTTCCTCTCCCCCCCCCCCCATTCTTCTTTCCTCTCCCCTCCCCCATTCTTCTTTCCTCTCCCCTCCCCCATTCTTCTTTCCTCTCCCCCTCCCCCATTCTTCTTTCCTTCTCCCTCTCCCCTCCCCCATTCTTCTTTCCTCTCCCCTCCCCCATTCTTCTTTCCTCTCCCCCTCCCCCATTCTTCTTTCCTCCCCTCCCCCATTCTCTTTCCCCTCCCCATTCTTCTTTCCTCTCCCCCCCCATTCTTCTCCTCTCCCCTCCCCCCCATTCTTCTTCCTCTCCCCTCCCCCATTCTTCTTTCCTCTCCCCTCCCCTATTCTTCTTTCCTCTCCCCCATTCTTCTTCCTCTCCCCCTCCCCCATTCTTCTTTCCTCTCCCCCACCCCCATTCTTCTTCCTCTCCCCCTCCCCCATTCTTCTTTCCTCTCCCCCCCCCCCTTCTTCCTCTCCTCCCCCATTCTCCCCCCTCCCCCATTCTTCTTTCTCTCCCCCACCCCCATTCTTCTTTCCTCTCCCCTCCCCCATTCTTCTTTCCTCTCCCCTCCCCCATTCTTCTTTCCTCTCCCCACCCCCATTCTTCTTTCCTCTCCCCTCCCCATTCTTCTTTCCTCTCCCCCATCCCCATTCTTCTTTCCTCTCCCCCCTATTCTTTCTTCCCCCCCATTTTCCCTCTCCCCTCCCCCATTCTTCTTTCCTCTCCCCCACCCCCATTCTTCTTTCCTCTCCCCTCCCCCATTCTTCTTTCCTCTCCCCCTCCCCCCTTCTTCTTTCCTCTCCCCCACCCCCATTCTTCTTTCCTCTCCCCCTCCCCATTCTTCTTTCCTCTCCCCATCCCCATTCTTCTTTCCTCTCCCCTCCCCTATTCTTCTTTCCTCTCCCCCATTCTTCTTTCCTCTCCCCCTCCCCCATTCTTCTTTCCTCTCCCCTCCCCCATTCTTCTTTCTTCTCCCCCTCCCCCATTCTTCTTTCCTCTCCCCCTCCCCCATTCTTCTTTCCTCTCCCCCTCCCCCATTCATCTTTCCTCTCCCCCTCCCCCATTCTTCTTTTCTCTCCCCCCCCCATTCTTCTTTTCTCTCCCCCCTCCCCCATTCTTCTTTCCTCTCCCCTCCCCCATTCTTCTTTCCTCTCCCCTCCCCATTCTTCTTTCTTCTCCCCCTCCCCCATTCTTCTTTCCCTCCCCCTCCCCCATTCTTCTTTCCTCTCCCCCTCCCCCATTCTTCTTTCCTCTCCCCTCCCCCATTCTTATTTCCTCTCCCCTCCCCCATTCTTCTTTCCTCTCCCCTCCCCCATTCTTCTTTCCTCTCCCCTCCCCCATTCTTCTTTCCTCTCCCCCATTCGTCTTTCCTCCCCCTCCCCATTCTTCTTTCCTCTCCCCCACCCCCATTCTTCTTTCCTCTCCCCTCCCCCATTCTTCTTTCCTCTCCCCATCCCCATTCTTCTTTCCTCTCCCCCTCCCCATTCTTCTTTCCTCTCCCCCATTCTTCTTTCCTCTCCCCTCCCCCATTCTTCTTTCCTCTCCCCCACCCCCATTCTTCTTTCCTCTCCCCCATTCTTCTTTCCTCTCCCCTCCCCCATTCTTCTTTCCTCTCCCCTCCCCCATTCTTCTTTCCTCTCCCCATTCTTCTTTCCTCTCCCCATTCTTCTTTCCTCTCCCCCATTCTTCTTTCCTCTCCCCCTCCCCATTCTTCTTTCCTCTCCCCTCCCCCCATTCTTCTTTCCTCTCCCCCTCCCCCATTCTTCTTTCCTCTCCCCTCCCCCCATTCTTATTTCCTCTCCCCTCCCCCATTCTTATTTCCTCTCCCCTCCCCATTCTTCTTTCCTCTCCCCTCCCCATTCTTCTTTCCTCTCCCCCATTCTTCTTTCCTCCCCTCCCCCATTCTTCTTTCCTCTCCCCCACCCCCATTCTTCTTTCCTCTCCCCTCCCCCATTCTTCTTTCCTCTCCCCACCCCCATTCTTCTTTCCTCTCCCCTCCCCCATTCTTCTTTCCTCTCCCCCCCCATTCTTCTTTCCTCTCCCCCATTCTTCTTTCCTCTCCCCACCCCCATTCTTCTTTCCTCTCCCCTCCCCCATTCTTCTTTCCTCTCCCCCATCCCCATTCTTCTTTCCTCTCCCCTCCCCTATTCTTCTTTCCTCTCCCCCATTCTTCTTTCCTCTCCCCCCCCACCCCCATTCTTCTTTCCTCTCCCCCCCCCCATTCTTCTTCCTCTCCCCCTCCCCTATTCTTCTTTCCTCTCCCCCATTCTTCTTTCCTCTCCCCTCCCCCATTCTTCTTTCCTCTCCCCCACCCCCATTCTTCTTTCCTCTCCCCCTCCCCCATTCTTCTTTCTTCTCCCCCTCCCCCATTCTTCTTTCCTCTCCCCCTCCCCCATTCTTCTTTCCTCTCCCCCTCCCCCATTCATCTTTCCTCTCCCCCTCCCCCATTCTTCTTTCCTCTCCCCTCTGCTCTCCCTGCTTTGTTTGTTTGCCTATTATGGGGGAAATCCTTAACTGAATTGCGTCAGAGCTACGTCAATGGCCTCTCAGTGCATTGATGCTGAGGATAGAGACGCCCATATTAATCTATGGGAGAAGAACGTAAAATCGGTTGCCATATGTCTGATCTTCCCCGGGCAGTAGGCGCCGGCGACCCAGATCTGTCTCGTGCCCGACGGTAAAGGCAGAATCTCCGGTGGGCTATCAGCGGGGGGATTCGGCTTGGAGCAGCGGTCTATCTCCGACTACGATGCCGTTCTCCCAGCCGCACGAACCCTGGGACAAAATGGAGGTGACCAGCGTTAGTAGTGAGGTTAGTTCACTATTATAGCTTCTGCATGGGATGGAAGGCTGTTTTATGTCCCAGCGAAATGTATGAAACTATATAACGGTGAGACAACATGCATGCTAAAGGAGCAGCTAGGCTAATGCTAGTGGTGCTGCCAAACTAGCTGATTATTTATGCGAACTGTGTTTATTTTGAGGCAGCAGCTGTTGTCCTTGATGAAATGTATCGGGTTCATATTGGGTTGTTTTCACCAGTTCCTTCGGTGCTGGAGTGGATGTTAGCTGTTGTTTTGTCCGTTCATTTATCAGGCTAGTAACGTTAACGCCTCAATTACCGGCGGCTGTCACTGCGTTAGCTATAAAGTCAGTCTTTAATAACTACATCATGTATATTGTTCGGTAAACTATCCGCGTGTTTCGACGTGCTGGGGACTGTTTACCAGACATGAAACTGTAGTGTTGACGTTGTAGCTGCCAGCAGTCCCCGGTCCCACCGTTCAGACACGGCCGGTCATCATGGCTGGTCTACATTTAGTCAGATTGGACTTCTTATGAGAAGGAGGTGAGGGGTAGAGTTAGCTGAAATGCAACAAAAATCTTTTACTTTTGACATTGTATTTTTTTCTTCTTTATATATATATATATACTGCTAAAAAAATAAAGGGAACACTTAAACAACACAATGTAACTCCAAGTCAATCACACTTCTGTGAAATCAAACTGTCCACTTAGGAAGCGACACTGATTGACAATACATGTCACATGCTGTTGTGCAAATGGCATAGACAACAGGTGGAAATTATAGGCAATTAGCAAGACACCCCCAATAAAGGAGTGGTTCTGCAGGTGGTGACCACAAACCACTTCTCAGTTCCTATGCTTCCTGGCTGATGTTTTGGTCACTTTTGAATGCTGGCGGTGCTTTCACTCTAGTGGTAGCATGAGACGGAGTCTACAACCCACACAAGTGGCTCAGGTAGGGGCGGCAGGGTAGCCTAGTGGTTAGGGCATTGGACTAGTAACCGGAAGGTTGCAAGTTCAAATCCCCGAGCTGACAAAGTACAAAATCTGTCGTTCTGCCCTTGAACAGGCAGTTAACCCACTCTTCCTAGGCCGTCATTGAAAATAAGAATTTGTTCTTAACTGACTTGCCTAGTTAAATAAAGGTAAAATAAATAAAATAGTAGTAGTGCAGCTCATCCAGGATGGAACATCAATGCGATCTGTGGCAAGAAGGTTTGCTGTGTCTGTCAGCATAGTGTCCAGAGCATGGAGGCGCTACCAGGAGACAGGCCAGTACATCAGAAGATGTGGAGGAGGCCGTAGGAGGGCAACAACCCGCCTTTGTGCAAGGAGGAGCAGGAGGAGCACTGCCAGAGCCCTGCAAAATGACCTCCAGCAGGCCACAAATGTGCATGTGTCTGCTCAAACGGTCAGAAACAGACTCCATGAGGGTGGTATGAGGGCCCGATGTCCACAGGTGGGGGTTGTGCTTACAGCCCAACACCGTGCAGGACGTTTGGCATTTGCCAGAGAACACCAAGATTGGCAAATTCACCACTGGCGCCCTGTGCTCTTCACAGATGAAAGCTGGTTCACACTGAGCACATGTGACAGACGTGACAGAGTCTGGAGACGCCGTTCTTTGGGGGGCCGCACAGCCCTCCATGTGCTCGCCAGAGGTAGCCTGACTGCCATTAGGTACCGAAATGAGATCCTCAGACCCCTTGTGAGACCATATACTGGTGCGGTTGGCCCTGGGTTCCTCCTAATGCAAGACAATGCAAGACCTCATGTGGCTGGAGTGTGTCAGCAGTTCCTGCAAGAGGAAGGCATTGATGCTATGGACTGGCCCGCCCGTTCCCCAGACCTGAATCCAATTGAGCACATCTGGGACATCATGTCTCGCTCCATCCACCAACGCTGCACCACAGACTGTCCAGGAGTTGGCGGATGCTTTTGTCCAGGTCTGGGAGGAGATCCCTCAGGAGACCATCCGCCACCTCATCAGGAGCATGCCCAGGCGTTGTAGGGAGGTCATACAGGCACGTGGAGGCCACACACACTACTGAGCCTCATTTTGACTTGTTTTAAGGACATTACATCAATGTTGGATCAGCCTGTAGTGTGGTTTTCCACTTTAATTTTGAGTGTGACTCCAAATCCAGACCTCCATGGGTTGATAAATTTGATATCCATTGATAATTCTTGTGATTTTGTTGTCAGCACATTCAACTATGTAAAGAAAAAAGTATTTAATATTAATATATTTCATTCATTCAGATCTAGGATGTGTTATTTTAGTGTTCCCTTTATTTTTTTGAGCAATATATATATATATATACACACACACACACAGTGGGGCAAAAAAGTATTTAGTCAGCCACCAATTGTGCAAGTTCTCCCACTTAAAAATATGAGAGGCCTGTAATTTTCATCATGGGTACACTTCAACTATGACAGACAAAATGAGAGAAAAAAATCCCGAAAATCACATTGTAGGATTTTTAATGAATTTATTTGCAAATTATGGTGAAAAATAAGTATTTGGTCAATAACAAAAGTTTATGTCAATACTTTGTTTATATAACCTTTGTTAGCAAATGTTTTCTGTAAGTCTTCACACTGTTGGCCCATTCCTCCATGCAGATAGATCTCCTCTAGAGCCTTGATGTTTTGGGGCTGTTGCTGGGCAACATGGACTTTAAACTCCCTCCAAAGATTTTCTATGGGGTTGAGATCTGGAGACTGGCTAGGCCACTCCAGGACCTTGAAATGCATCTTACGAAGCCACTCCTTCGTTGCCCGGGCAGTGTGTTTGGGATCATTGTCATGCTGAAAGACCCAGCCATGTTTCATCTTCAAAGCCCTTGCTGATGGAAGGAGGTTTTCACTCAAAATCTCACGATACATGGCCCCATTCATTCTTTCCTTTACGGATCAGTCGTCCTGGTCCCTTTGCAGAAAAACAGCCCCAAAGCATGATGTTTCCACCCCCATGCTTCACAGTAGGTTTGGTGTTCTTTGGATGCAACTCAGCATTCTTTGTCTTCCAAATACGACAAGTTGAGTTTTAACCAAAAAGTTATATTTTGGATTAATCTGACCATATGACATTCTCCCAATCTTCTTCTGGATCATCCAAATGCTCTCTAGCAAACTTCAGACGGGCTTGGACATGTACTGGCTTAATAAGCAGGGGGACACGTCTGGCACTGCAGGATTTGAGTCCCTGGCGGCGTAGTGTGTTACTGATGGTAGACTTTGTTACTTTGGTCTCAGCTCTCTGCAGGTCATTCACTAGGTCCCCCCCCCGTGTGGTTCTGGGATTTTTGCTCACCGTTCTTGTAATAATTTTGACCCCACGGGGTGAGATCTTGCGTGGAGCCCCAGATCGAGGGAGATTATCAGTGGGCTTGTATGTCTGGTGGAGGATAGTAGAGGCCGATGTTCCTGGTTGAGGACAGTAGAGGCTGGTGTATCTGGTAGAGGCTGGTGTATCTGGTAGAGGCTGGTGTATCTGGTAGAGGCTGGTGTTCCTGGTTGAGGCCAGTAGAGGCTGGTGTAGGATGGAAGAGGCTGGTGTAGGATGGAAGAGGCTGGTGTAGGATGGAAGAGGCTGGTGTAGGATGGAAGAGGCTGGTGTTCCTGGTGGAGGATGGTGGAGGCTGGTGTTCCTGGTGGAGGCTGGTGTATCTGGAAGAGGCTGGTGTTCCTGGTGTATCTGGAAGAGGCTGGTGTATCTGGAAGAGGCTGGTGTAGGATGGAAGACGCTGGTGTTCCTGGTGGAGGATGGTAGAGGCTGGTGTTCCTGGTGGAGGCTGGTGTTCCTGGTGGAGGATGGTAGAGGCTGGTGTTCCTGGTGGAGGATGGTAGAGGCTGGTGTTCCTGGTGGAGGATGGTAGAGACTGGTGTTCCTGGTGGAGGATGGTAGAGGCTGGTGTATCTGGTAGAGGCTGGTGTATCTGGAAGAGGCTGGTGTTCCTGGTGTATCTGGTAGAGGCTGGTGTATCTGGTAGAGGCTGGTGTATCTGGTAGAGGCTGGTGTATCTGGTAGAGGCTGGTGTATCTGGTAGAGGCTGGTGTTCCTGGTGGAGGATAGTAGAGGCTGGTGTATCTGGAGGAGGCTGGTGTATCTGGAGGAGGCTGGTGTTCCTGGAAGAGGCCAGTAGAGGCTGGAAGAGGCCAGTAGAGGCTGGAAGAGGCCGGTGTAGGATGGAAGAGGCCGGTGTATCTGGTGGAGGATAGTAGAGGCTGGTGGAGGATAGTAGAGGCTGGTTTATCTGGAAGAGGCTGGTGTTCCTGGTGGAGGATGGTAGAGGCTGGTGTTCCTGGTGGAGGATGGTAGAGGCTGGTGTTCCTGGTTGAGGCTGGTGTAGGATGGAAGAGGCTGGTGTAGGATGGAAGAGGCTGGTGTAGGATGGAAGAGGCTGGTGTAGGATGGAAGAGGCTGGTGTAGGATGGAATAGGCTGGTGTAGGATGGAAGAGGCTGGTGTTCCTGGTGGAGGATGGTAGAGGCTGGTGTTCCTGGTGGAGGATGGAAGAGGCTGGTGTTCCTGGTGGAGGCTGGTAGAGGCTGGTGTTCCTGGTGGAGGATGGTAGAGGCTGGTGGAGGATGGTAGAGGCTGGTGTTCCTGGTGGAGGATGGTAGAGGCTGGTGTTCCTGGTGGAGGATGGTAGAGGCTGGTGTTCCTGGTGGAGGATGGTAGAGGCTGGTGTTCCTGGTGGAGGATGGTAGAGGCTGGTGTTCCTGGTGGAGGATGGTAGAGGCTGATGTATCTGGTGGAAGATGGTAGAGGCTGATGTATCTGGTGGAGGATAGTAGAGGCTGGTGTATCTGGAAGTGGCTAGTGTATCTGGTTGAGGATAGTAGAGGCTGGTGTATCTGGAAGAGGCTGGTGTTCCTGGTGGAGGATAGTAGAGGCTGGTGTATCTCGGAAGAGGCTGGTGTTCCTGGTGGAGGATAGTAGAGGCTGGTGTATCTGGTAGAGGCTAGTGTTCCTGGTGGAGGATAGTAGAGGCTGGTGTATCTGGAAGAGGCTGGTGTATCTGGAAGAGGCTGGTGTATCTGGAAGAGGCTGGTGTATCTGGAAGAGGCTGGTGTATCTGGAAGAGGCTGGTGTATCTGGAAGAGGCTGGTGTATCTGGAAGAGGCTGGTGTTCCTGGTGGAGGATGGTAGAGGCTGGTGTTCCTGGTGGAGGATGGTAGAGGCTGATGTATCTGGTGGAGGATGGTAGAGGCTGATGTATCTGGTGGAGGATAGTAGAGGCTGGTGTATCTGGAAGTGGCTAGTGTATCTGGTTGAGGATAGTAGAGGCTGGTGTATCTGGAAGAGGCTGGTGTTCCTGGTGGAGGATAGTAGAGGATGGTGTTCCTGGTGGAGGATAGTAGAGGCTGGTGTATCTCGGAAGAGGCTGGTGTTCCTGGTGGAGGATAGTAGAGGCTGGTGTATCTGGTAGAGGCTAGTGTTCCTGGTGGAGGATAGTAGAGGCTGGTGTATCTGGTAGAGACTGGTGTTCCTGGTGGAGGATAGTAGAGGCTGGTGTATCTGGAGAGAATAGTAGAGGCTGGTGTATCTGGAGAGAATAGTAGAGGCTGGTGTATCTGGAGAGAATAGTAGAGGCTGGTGTATCTGGAGAGGATAGTAGAGGCTGGTGTATCTGGAGAGGATAGTAGAGGCTGGTGTATCTGGAGAGAATAGTAGAGGCTGGTGTATCTGGAGAGAATAGTAGAGGCTGGTGTATCTGGAGAGGATAGTAGAGGCTGGTGTATCTGGAGAGGATAGTAGAGGCTGGTGTATCTGGAGAGGATAGTAGAGACTGGTTTATCTGGAGAGGATAGTAGAGGCTGGTGTTCCTGGTGGAGGATAGTAGAGGCTGGTGTTCCTGGTGGAGGATAGTAGAGGCTGGTGTTCCTGGTGGAGGATAGTAGAGGCTGGTGTTCCTGGTGAGAATAGTAGAGGTTGGTGTATCTGGAGAGAATAGTAGAGACTGGTGTATCTGGAGAGAATAGTAGAGGCTGGTGTATCTGGAGAGAATAGTAGTGTCTTGGGTTTCCGGTAGAGTCATATTTTTTGAGATTATGTGGGCTTTATAAATAAATAAATAAGAAAATACATAGTTTGAAGTACAAACATCATTGTGGCAATACATATCTTGCAGTAGGACTAAATAATATTAATCTCCAGAGTAGACAGGATAAATGTTAAGAGGTGTTTATGTTCTCTTTACTTCTAGATTAGTCCTGAAGATATAGACCTAGATCTAGACAATATCCAAAACAACTAACAATAAGTTCAATTGTTACATGTTCAGCCATTTTTTAATTGTGAAGTCATATCTTTTTACACAATACCACAACTAAGTTTTCCAATTTGGGAGGGAAAGTAGATGAAGCTTTCAATAATTGACTGTGTATTTCAGATGGAATCGAGGCATTACAATGTACCAGAGGACACCAAGATAGAGCTCCTTCTGCTACAGTATGTACTTACCTTCCAGAGATGGTGTTCATTGTTTACAGTCTCGAACCTTGGAGAAGGCGAGGGGGCTAAGCTGACGTGTGGAATTGTTTTAAGATAGTCATACTATGGATAATTTAGTGATTTTGATTTAGTATTTTAGGACCCTTTCAGGAATCAAAAAAATGATTTGATCAAACATTGATTTTCACCTTTTCTACTAAACCACATAAACACATTGAATAACACATTCAGAAATAGCAGAAAGGACAGTCAGAATATGAATAATAAGATACAAGGTTTTGAAGTATCAATATTTTTGACACATTTCACCTCAAAACTACCATCATAATTCCATTTGTTTAAAAAAGCCTGGTACTGGTTACCTTCAGAGGAGTCCTGTGACACTTGTTTGTAGCCCAAACGGTTTGGACCAAACAGAAGTTGTCACATCGACGGTAGTGAATTCAGAGACGTCTCTGAACGGAGAACATCATCGTGTTCGTGAGTCTCCCCTTTCCGTAGAGTGGTCATAATAGATTCGGACGCTGCAGATGTTTTTGTGAGAAGATATTGGGGATGTCTCCTGGTCTGACAAACACCACTCTAGTTCTGCCGTCTTTCAGCCCGGAAGTGAGACATTGTCAGATGCCGATGTCTTGAAACTCGTCCAATGCAAAACAAAAAAAACATCCCCAGCTTAAACTGCGGATTGTTTTGTTATGCACAGGTGTTATGCACAGGTGTTATGCACAGGTGTTATGCACAGGTGTTATGCACAGGTGTTATGCACAGGTGTTATGCACAGGTGTTATGCACAGGTGTTATGCACAGGTGTTATGCACAGGTGTTATGCACAGGTGTTATGCACAGGTGTTATGCACAGGTGTTATGCACAGGTGTTATGAACAGGTGTTATGCACAGGTGCGTCAATCGACTAGTTTGAATGTTAATCTGTCGTCATAATAACAGGGTCATAGCTGCAGTCATTGGCTGTGCTGGGGCAGTAAGACCAGCTGTAGATGAACGTCAGGGGATCTGGCAGTCGGACACGGTTGTTACCTACATCAAGGCTCTGTGTAACATGGCAGTGTTGCCTTGTTTGAGTAACTGCAGCGACTTGAGGCGGCTTCATAAAAACCTGCATGAACTTTGATCACAAGTTCATGCAGTCGATATGTAGACATATGCTCTGTGTACACGGAGTCTCACATATAAATAAGAAAATCACATTTTTTGTCCATTAAAATAACATCAAATTGATCAGAAATACAGTGTAGACATTGTTAATGTTGTAAATGACTATTGTAGCTGGAAACAGCATATTTTTTTATGGAATATCAACACAGGCGTACAGAGGCCCATTATCATCAACCATCACTCCTGTGTTCCAATGGCACGTTGTGTTAGCTAATCCAAGTTTATCATTTTAAAAGGCTAATTGAGCATTAGAAACCCCTTTTGCAATCATGTTAGCACAGCTGAAAACTGTTCTGATTTAAAGAAGCAATAAAACTGGCCTTTAGACTAATTGAGTATCTGAAGAATCAGCATTTGTGGGTTCGATTACAGGCTCAAAATGGCCAGAAACAAATCACTTTCTTCTGAAACTCATCAGTCTATTCTTGTACTGAGAAATGAAGGCTATTCCATGCGAGAAATTGCCAAGAAATGGAAGAACTCATACAACGCTGTGTACTACTCCCTTCATAGAACAGTGCAAACTAGCTCTAAGCGGAATAGAAAGAGGAGTGGGAGGCCCCGGTGCACAACTGAACATGGGGACAAGTACATTAGTGTCTAGTTTGAGAAACATGCCTCAGAAGTCCTCAACCGGCAGCTTCATTAAATAGTATCCGCAAAACACCAGTCTCAAAGTCAACAGTGAAGAGGGATTCTTGCCTTGTAGGCAGAGTTCCTCTGTTCAATGTCTGTGTTCCTTTGCCCATCTTAATAAATAAAAAAATATTGGCCAGTCTGAGATATGGCTTTTTCTTTGCAACTCTGCCAGAAGGCAGGCATTCCAGAGTCGTCTATTCACTGTTGACGTTGAGACTGGTGATTTTGCGGGTACTACTGTGAGTCAGGAGGAGTGGAGACTCTGAGTCAGGCCTTCATGGTTGAATTGCTGCAAAGAAACCACCACTAAAGGACACCAATGATAAGAAGAGACTTGCTTGGGCCAAGAAACACGAGCAATGGACTTTAGACCGGTGGAAATTTGTCCTTTGATCTGGAGTCCAAATTGGAGATTTTTGGTTCCAACTGCCTTGTCTTTGTGAGATGCAGTGTGGGTGAACAGATGATCTCCACATGTGTGTTTCCAACTGTGAAGCATGGAGGAGGAGGTGTTATGGTGTGGGGGTGCTTTGCTGGTGACACAGTCAGTGATTTATTTAGATATTCAAGCACACTTAACCAGCATGGCTACCACAGCATTTTGCAGCGATACGCCATCCCATCTGGTTTGGGCTTAGTATTTGTTTTTCAACAGGACAATGACTCAAAACACCTCCAGGCTGTGTAAGGGCCATTTGACCAAGAAGCAGAGTGATGGCGTGCTGTATCAGATGACCTGGCCTTCACAACCACCCGACCTCAACCAAATTTATATGGTTTGAGATAAGTCGGACTGCAGAGTGAAGGAAAAGCAGCCAACAAGTGCTCACCTTCAAGACTGTTGGAAAAGCATTCCAGGTGAAGCTGGTTGAGAGAATGCCAAGTGTGCATAGCGGTCATCAAGGCAAAGGGTGGCAATATGAAAAATCTCAAATATAAAATAGATTTTGATTTAACACTTGGTTACTAAATTATTCTATATCTTTTATTTCATAGTTTTGATGTTTAAACTATTATTCTACAATGTAAAAAGAAAAACACCCTTGAATGAGTAGGTGTTCTAAAACTGTTGACCTGTATATTACTGTGCCCTTGGATTCAGACACTAACTTTTTCCACATTTTGTTACGTTATTCTAAAATTGATTTGAATTGTTTTTTTCCCCTCATCAATCTACTCACAAATACCCCATAATGACAAAGCAAAAACAGGTTCAGAAATTTGTGCAAATGTGTATGTATAAAAATAAATCACATGAACATAAGTATTTAGATCCTTTACTCGGTACTTTGATGAAGCACCTTTGGCAGCGTTTACAGCCTCAAGTCTTCTTGGGTATGGCACTACAAGCTTGGCACAGCTCTATTTGGGGAGTTTCTCTTCTCTGAAGATCCTATCAAGCTCTGTCAGGTTGGATGGGGAGTGTCACTGCACAGCTATTTTCAGGTCTCCAGAGATGTTTGATCGGGTTCAAGTCCGGGCTCTTGCTGGGACACTCAAGGACATTCAGAAACTTGTCCCGAAGCAACTCCTGCATTGTCTTGGCTTTGTGCTTAGGATTGTTGTCCTGTTGGAAGGTGAACCTTTGCCCCAGGTAGGTCCAGAGGTCCTGCGTGCTCTGGAGCAGATTTTCATCAAGGGTCTCCCTGTGCTTTGCTCCGTTCATCTTTCCCCTGATCCTGACTAGTCTCCCAGTCCCTGCCTCTGAAAAACATCCCCACAGCATGATGCTGCCACCACCATGCTTCACTGTAGGGTTGGTGCCGAGTTTCTTCCAGATTTGACGCTTGGCATTCAGGCCAAAGAGTTCAATCTTGGTTTCATCAGATCAGAGAATCTTGTTTCTAATTGTCTGAGAGTCCTTTAGGTGCATTTTTTCTCACACCGTGCCGGCTGTCGTGCCTTTTACTGAGGAGTGGCTTCCGTCTGGCCAGTCTACCATAAAGGCCAGATTGGTGGAGTGATGCGGAGATGATTGTCCTTCTGGAATGTTCTCCCATCTCCACAGAGGAACTCTGGAGTGCTGTCATAGTGACCATCGGTTTCTTGGTCAACTCCCTGACCAAGGCCCTTCTCCCCGATTGATCAGTTTATCTGGGCGGCCAGCTCTAGGAAGAGTCTTGGTTGTTCCAAACTTCTTCCGTTTAATAATGATGGAGGCCATTGTGTTCTTGGAGACCTTCAATGCTGCAGACATTTTTTGGTACCCTTCCCCAGATCTGTGCCTGGACACAATCCTGTCTCTGAGCGCTATGGACATTTCCTTCGACCTCATGGATAGGTTTTTGCTCTAACCATGCGCTGTCAACTGTGGGACCTTTTATATAGACAGGCGTGTGCCTTTCCAAATCATGTCCAATCAATTGAATTTACCACAGGTGGACTACCACAGTTGTAGAAACATCTCAAGGATGATCAATGGAAACAGGATGCACCTGAGCTCAATTTGGAGTCTCATAGCAAAGGGACTGAATACTAACGTACATTTTAAAAATATATATATATTTAAAAAAATAAAACCTGTTTCCGCTTCGTCATTATGGGGTATTGTATGTAGATGAGGAAAACATGTATTTAATCCATTTTAACAAAATCTAATAAAAGTCAAGTGGTCTGAATACTTTCCCGAATGTGCTGTAGTTGGCAATAGAAGTACATTTCTTGGTTAGTATCATTTGCATTTAGATTTATATATACTTTTGGTTAACCCCATGACAATGATTGAGGTATTTAGATGTTATCAATTAAATGAAGCTTTCACAAAAATGTACATGTGAAAACCATAACTTGCACGCACGCAGATTGGTGAAATGGTAAGATAAATTGGCATTCCACAGAAGGCTGCAGTCTCCCCGTGTAGCCTTTTACCGGCAGCTTCAGGAATAATGGCAGAATCTGCGAAAGCAAGCAGGAGGAGAATAGTTGGGTGATTGTTTTTTTCTTCTGTTCATCTAGATCTCTAACTCCCTCTTGGGGCATTTGTCTCATTTCATCAAACCATAAGCTTTAAGCATCAGTCAAGCTCAATGCATATAGTTGATTTTTTATGAAACAGGGTGTGTCTATATATGGAAAAATACTAATTTAAAAATGTCCGATTGGTTGAATGAACAGGCGACTTTCAGTCGACTTAGATTTTATTTTGACGGTAACGGCTCTTGTTGTCACTGATTTTAGCTAAATTGACCTGCTGGAACGCTCCCATCGTGTCGTGTGTCAGCTCTGTTGATGTGTGATTTGTATTGTGTTGCTGTGATTGTTTACTGTGTGTGTTCCAGGTTAATGGTCACCAGATCCTGGATGAGCCGATGGACGAGGGAGAGTCTTTTACTCATTGTGTGAGTAACATGGAGGGTGTCTCACTGTGTGAGGAACATGTGGGGGTGTGAGTAACATGGAGGGTGTGTCACTGTGTGAGGAACATGTGGGGTGTGAGTAACATGGAGGGTGTGTCACTGTGTGAGGAACATGTGGGGTGTGAGTAACATGGAGGGTGTGTCACTGTGTGAGGAACATGTGGGGTGTGAGTAACATGGAGGGTGTGTCACTGTGTGAGGAACATGTGGGGTGTGAGTAACATGGAGGGTGTGTCTCACTGTGTGAGGAACATGGGGGGTGTGAGGAACATGGGGGGTGTGAGGAACATGGGGGGGGTGTCTCACTGTGTGAGGAACATGGAGGGTGTGAGTAACATGGACGGTGTGTCTCACTGTGAGGAACATGGGGGGGGTGAGGAACATGGGGGGGTGAGGAACATGGGGGTGTGAGGAACATGGGGGGTGTGTCTCACTGTGTGAGGAACATGGAGGGTGTGAGTAACATGGACGGTGTGTCTCACTGTGAGGAACATGGGGGGTGTGCACAGTAGTAGTAGTAATAATAATAGTAATTTGTATAGAGCTTTTCAGAACAGTGTTCCTGGTAGAGGATAGTGTTCCTGGTAGAGTATAGTGTTCCTGGTAGAGGATAGTGTACCTGGTAGAGGATAGTGTACCTGGTAGAGGATAGTGTTCCTGGTAGAGGATAGTGTTCCTGGTAGAGGATAGTGTTCCTGGTAGTGGTTGTGTAGTGTTCCTGGTAGAGGATAGTGTTCCTGGTAGAGGATAGTGTTCCTGGTAGAGGATAGTGTTCCTGGTAGAGGATAGTGTACCTGGTAGAGGATAGTGTTCCTGGTAGTGGTTGTGTATATGTTAAATGCATCAAAAAGATAAAATAAAAACAGAATACATTTAGAATCAGTAGATAGGCTAGGTGCTAAAATCACTTTCCAGATTAGTACTTGAATAAAAACAGTATTTAGAAATGGGTTTTATGTCCCGTTTTAAAGGTTCTGATTAATTGGGTGACTCTCAGATGTTCAAGGAGAGAATCCGTAGGCAAGGGGCATGAGAGGTCCCCCAGTCTCTTCTAGACTGTAAAGACTATGAGGAGGATTCTAGAGTGGATCCACTAGTTGACTGGAGGCCAGTTCAGTAAGGATGGCGGTGATGTGGGCGGACGTCTTGGTCCTGGTCAGGCTGCACTATTCTGGAGAATGTGTTTTATTTTATTCAACCTTTTATTTAACTCGTCAAGTCAGTTAAGAGCAAATTCTTATCTACAATGACTGCCTACCCAGGCCAAACTCAGACTGCACTGGGCCAGTTGTGCACCACCTTATGGGACTCCCAATCACGGGCGGATGTGATACAGCCTGGATTCGAACCAGGGGCGGTAGTGACTCCTCTTGCACTGGGATGAAGTGTGTTAGACTGCTGCGCCACTCGGGAGCCTCTGAAGTGATTTGCCCCTGAACAGAGCTGTAGTTAATCCGGGGGCTAGTTTCTCTGCATCTGGCAGGGAGAGCGATAGTTTGGCCCGGGCAATGTGTCTTAGAAACATGTTAGCGGATACGGTTTATATGGGCATCACAGGACAGAGAAGGGTCAAAGTTGACTCCCTAGTTGGAGAGGGTGGATGGCTTGACCGTCGATTGTAGGGCAGATGTTCCTGGTGACCTACTTGAATAAGGGGTTGTATGTGCGTATATATTTTGTGTGTGCATGCAGTACTAAGTGTGTGTGTGTGTGTGTGTGTGTGTGTGTGTGTGTGTGTGTGTGTGTGTGTGTGTGTGTGTGTGTAGGACGAGGTTACGTCATATTCAGAGATCCATATCACCCACCATGTGAAGGAGGGCTGTGAGAAGGCTGACCCGAGGCAGTTTGAGCTGCTTAAGGTCCTGGGACAGGGTTCCTTCGGAAAGGTTTTTCTGGTCCGGAAGGTCACGGGTCCAGACGCGGGTCAGTTATATGCAATGAAAGTCCTCAAGAAGGCTTCGTTGAAAGGTAACAGTCCATTTATCATCATGCATGTTCTCTCAGATGGTCTCTTTGACACTATGCTCACTTCAATGCTTTATAGACGCATATCATATTGTAGAAACTAATGGACCTGTTTGTCTGGAATCTCATGTGTGTCTGTGTGTGTCTGTCGCCCTGTGCCTCGGTGTGTCTGTGTGTGTCTGTCACCTCGGTGTGTCTGTGTGTGTCTGTCGCCCTGTCACCTCGGTGTGTCTGTGTGTGTCTGTCGCCCTGTGTCTGTGTGTGTGTCTGTCGCCCTGTCGCCTCTGTGTGTCTGTGTGTGTGTCTGTCGCCCTGTGTCTGTGTGTGTGTCTGTCGCCCTGTCGCCTGTGTGTGTCTGTCGCCTCGATGTGTGTGTCTGTCGCCCTGTGCCTCGGTGTGTGTGTGTGTGTGTGTCTGTCGCCCTGTGCCTCGGTGTGTCTGTGTGTGTGTGTGTGTCTGTCGCCCTGTGCCTCGGTGTGTCTGTGTGTGTGTCTGTCGTCCTGTGCCTCGGTGTGTCTGTGTGTGTGTCTGTCACCCTGTGCCTCGGTGTGTCTGTGTGTGTCTGTCGTCCTCTGCCTCGGTGTGTCTGTGTGTGTCTGTCGCCCTGTGCCTCGGTGTGTCTGTCTCCCTGTGCCTCGGTGTGTGTTTGTGTGTGTGTCTGTCGCCCTGTGCCTCGGTGTGTCTGTGTGTGTCTGTCGTCCTCTGCCTCGGTGTGTCTGTGTGTGTGTCTGTCGCCCTGTGCCTCGGTGTGTCACCCTGTATCTGTCTCTCTCTCTTTGTCTGTCCAGTCAGGGACAGAGTTCGCACCAAGATGGAGCGAGACATTTTAGTGGAGGTCAATCACCCCTTCATAGTCAAGTTGCACTACGGTTAGTCTGATCTTTCACCCCTGACCCTTCACCTCTACCCTCTCTCCCCTTCATAGTCAAGTTGCACTACGGTTAGTCTGATCTTTCACCCCTGACCATTCACCTCTACCCTCTCTCCCCTTCATAGTCAAGTTGCACTACAGTTAGTCACTCTGTCATTGTTCTGACTATAGAGGTGTCTAACGCTTCTTGTCTCTCAGCCTTCCAGACCGAAGGGAAGCTCTATTTAATCCTGGACTTTCTCAGGGGAGGAGACGTCTTCACGCGCTTATCCAAAGAGGTGAGCCACCTTTCTACTGCTATAGTCCATTAGAAATCATTTCCCAACATGTGGGTTCTTCACTTTGCTTTTCACTGCATTTAAATGTACAGTCAATGGCCAGTTTATTAGGTACACCCATCTACTACTGGGTAGGATCCCCTTTTGCTTCCAGAGCAGTCAGAATTCTTTGGGGCATGGATTCTACAAGATGTGGCATTCAAACATTGCTAGCGTGTGCCAGGACAACATTCCCCACGCCATTACACCACCCCCACCAGCCTGTACCGTTGACACCAGGCAGGTTGGGGCCATGGACTGCTTACGCCAAATCCAGCATGATGTAACAGGAACCGGGATTCATCGCACTAGGCAATGTTTTTCCATTCCTCAATTGTCCAGTATTGGTGATCACTTGCCAACTATAAGAGTGGAACCTGGTGTGGTCGTCTGGAACCCGGTGTGGTCGTCTGGAACCCGGTGTGGTCGTCTGGAACCCGGTGTGGTCGTCTGGAACCCGGTGTGGTCGTCTGGAACCCGGTGTGGTCGTCTGGAACCCGGTGTGGTCGTCTGGAACCCGGTGTGGTCGTCTGGATCCCGGTGTGGTCGTCTGGATCCCGGTGTGGTCGTCTGGATCCCGGTGTGGTCGTCTGGATCCCGGTGTGGTCGTCTGGATCCCGGTGTGGTCGTCTGGATCCCGGTGTGGTCGTCTGGAACCCGGTGTGGTCGTCTGGAACCCGGTGTGGTCGTCCGGTGTGGTCGTGGAACCCGGTGGGTCCCTGGATCCCGGTGTGGTCGTCCCGGTGTGGATCCCGGTGTGGTGGATCCCGGTGTGGTCGTCTGGATCCCGGTGTGGTCGTCTGGATCCCGGTGGTGGCCGTCTGGATCCCTGGAACCCATGTGGGTCGTCTGGAACCCGGTGGATCCCTGGAACCCGGTGTGGTCGTCTGGATCCCGGTGTGGCCGTCTGGATCCCGGTGTGGCCGTCTGGATCCCGGTGTGGCCGTCTGGAACCCGGTGTGGTCGTCTGGTGTGGTCGTCTGGATCCCGGTGTGGTCGTCTGTGATAAGCACCGACGAGTTGTGCTTTCCGCGATGCTGTTTTGCACACCACTGTTGTACCGCACTGTTATCTGCCTGTTTGTGGCCTGCCTGTTAGCTTGCACCATTCTCTTCATTCTCCTTTGGCCTCTCATCAACGGGCTGCCGTTGGCTAGGTGTTTTGTGTTTGTGGCCTGCCTATTAGCTTGCACCATTCTTTTGTGTTTGTCGTTCCGTTCTCGGGTTAGGGTTAGGGTTAGCCCTAACCCTAGCCCTAGCCCTAACCCTAACCCTAGCCCTAACCCTAACCCTAGGCACTGTTGTGTGTGTAAAAAGGCCAGGAGACCGGCTCAGAGTCGCTCAGGTCACTCGTTTTTCCTATTCTAACATTGTCAAACAGTTGTTGAATGGCTTGATGCCTGCTTTATATAACAAGCCACATGACTCACTGTCTGTAGGAGCGATCCATTATCATGAACGGGGGTGGTGTACCTAATAAACTGACCACAGTGTATAATGCTATAAAGAATATGGCTGTATTTAAATGTGTAAATAGTATTATTTCTATAATGTAAATAATATTGTTTTGTGTAGCTCTAACTGTATTTAGGAATGTGACATTCTAATGTGTTGCCTATGACTCTTCCCTCCGAGGCCAGACAGTAAATGTGTCCAGTTCTCACTAGGTTATGTTTACAGAGGAAGATGTGAAATTCTACCTAGCAGAGCTGGCTCTGGCCCTCGACCACCTGCACCATCTGGGCATAGTTTACAGAGACCTCAAACCAGAGAAGTATGTACCATAATCCCTAACCCTCCTAGCCTTTCTGCCTCTTACTCTAGTGATTTAAACCCCTACATGGTTGGGGTGTTGGTGGTTGGGGTGTTGGTGGTTGGGGTGTTGCTGGTTAGGTGGTTGGGGTGTTGCTGGTTAGGGTGGTTGGGGTGTTGCTGGTGACGGGTTAGGGTGGTTGGGGTGTTGTGATGGGTTAGGGGTGTTGTGATGGGTTAGGGGAATTGTGATGGGTTAGGGGTGTTGTGATGGGTTAGGGGAATTGTGATGGGTTAGGGGAATTGTGATGGGTTAGGGGTGTTGTGATGGGTTAGGGGAGTTGTGATGGGTTAGGGGTGAGTTGTGATGGGTTAGGGGAGTTGTGATGGGTTAGGGGAGTTGTGATGGGTTAGGGGTGATGGGTTAGGGGTGATGGGTTAGGGGTGTTGTGATGGGTTAGGGGTGTTGTGATGGGTTAGGGGTGTTGTTAGGGGTGTTGTGATGGGTTAGGGGTGTTGTGATGGGTTAGGGGTGTTGTGATGGGTTAGTGTATTTTGGGTGTTATGATGGGTTAGTGTATTTTGGGTGATGGGTTAGGGTATTTGGGGTGATGGGTTGTGGTGTTTGGGGTGTTGTGATGGGTTAGAGTATTTGGGGTGTTGTGATGGGTTAGAGTATTTGGGGTGTTGTGATGGGTTGTGGTGTTTGGGGTGTTGTGATGGGTTAGGGTATTTGGGGTGATGGGTTAGGGGTGATGGGTTAGGGTATTTTGGGTGTTGTGATGGGTTGTGGTGTTTGGGTTGTTGTGATGGGTTGTGGTGTCTGGGGTGTTGTGATGGGTTAGAGTATTTGGGGTGTTGTTAGGGTATTTGGGGTGTTGTGATGGGTTAGGGTATTTGGGGTGTTGTGATGGGTTAGAGTATTTGGGGTGTTGTGATGGGTTAGAGTATTTGGGGTGTTGTGATGGGTTAGAGTATTTGGGGTGTTGTGATGGGTTAGAGTATTTGGGGTGTTGTGATGGGTTAGGGTATTTGGGGTGATGGGTTGGGTTAGGGTATTTGGGGTGTTGTGATGGGTTAGAGTATTTGGGGTGTTGTGATGGGTTAGGGTATTTGGGGTGATGGGTTGGGTTAGGGTATTTGGGGTGTTGTGATGGGTTAGAGTATTTGGGGTGTTGTGATGGGTTAGGGTATTTGGGGTGTTGTGATGGGTTAGGGTATTTGGGGTGTTGTGATGGGTTAGGGTATTTGGGGTGATGGGTTAGGGTATTTGGGGTGTTGTGATGGGTTAGAGTATTTGGGGTGTTGTGATGGGTTAGGGTATTTGGGGTGTTGTGATGGGTTAGAGTATTTGGGGTGTTGTGATGGGTTAGGGTATTTGGGGTGATGGGTTGGGTTAGGGTATTTGGGGTGTTGTGATGGGTTAGAGTATTTGGGGTGTTGTGATGGGTTAGGGGTTAGGGGTGATGGGTTAGGGTATTTGGGGTGTTGTGATGGGTTAGGGTATTTGGGGTGTTGTGATGGGTTAGAGTATTTGGGGTGTTGTGATGGGTTAGAGTATTTGGGGTGTTGTGATGGGTTAGGGTATTTGGGGTGTTGTGATGGGTTAGAGTATTTGGGGTGTTGTGATGGGTTAGGGGTGATGGGTTAGGGGTGATGGGTTAGGGTATTTGGGGTGTTGTGATGGGTTAGGGTATTTGGGGTGTTGTGATGGGTTAGGGTATTTGGGGTGTTGTGATGGGTTAGAGTATTTGGGGTGTTGTGATGGGTTAGGGTATTTGGGGTGTTGTGATGGGTTAGGGTATTTGGGGTGTTGTGATGGGTTAGGGTATTTGGGGTGTTGTGATGGGTTAGGGTATTTGGGGTGTTGTGATGGGTTAGAGTATTTGGGGTGTTGTGATGGGTTAGAGTATTTGGGGTGTTGTGATGGGTTAGAGTATTTGGGGTGTTGTGATGGGTTAGGGTATTTGGGGTGTTGTGATGGGTTAGGGTATTTGGGGTGTTGTGATGGGTTAGGGTATTTTGGGTGTTGTGATGGGTTAGGGATGTTGTGATGGGTTAGGGTATTTGGGGTGTTGTGATGGGTTAGAGTATTTGGGGTGTTGTGATGGGTTAGAGTATTTGGGGTGTTGTGATGGGTTAGGGTATTTGGGGTGTTGTGATGGGTTAGGGTATTTGGGGTGTTGTGATGGGTTAGGGTATTTTGGGTGTTGTGATGGGTTAGGGTATTTTGGGTGTTGTGATGGGTTAGGGTATTTGGGGTGTTGTGATGGGTTAGGGGTGTTGTGATGGGTTAGGGGGGTGTTGTGATGGGTTAGGGTATTTGGGGTGTTGTGATGGGTTAGGGTATTTGGGGTGTTGTGATGGGTTAGGGTTTTTGGGGTGTTGTGATGGGTTAGGGTATTTGGGGTGTTGTGATGGGTTAGAGTACTTGGGGTGTTGTGATGGGTTAGGGTATTTTGGGTGTTGTGATGGGTTAGGGGTGTTGTGATGGGTTAGGGTATTTGGGGTGTTGTGATGGGTATTTGGGGTGTTGTGATGGGTTAGGGGTGTTGTTAGGGGTGTTGTGATGGGTTAGGGGTGTTGTGATGGGTTAGGGGTGTTGTGATGGGTTAGTGTATTTTGGGTGTTATGATGGGTTAGGGTATTTTGGGTGTTGCTAGTGATGGGTTAGGTTAGTTTGGGGTGTTACTTGTGATGGGTTAGGGTATTTGGGGTGTTGTGATGGGTTAGGGTATTTGGGGTGTTGTGATGGGTTAGGGTATTTGGGGTGATGGGTTAGGGTATTTGGGGTGATGGGTTAGGGTATTTGGGGTGTTGTGATGGGTTAGGGTATTTGGGGGGTGTTGTGATGGGTTAGGGTATTTGGGGTGTTTTGATGGGTTAGAGTATTTGGGGTGTTGTGATGGGTTAGGGTATTTGGGGTGTTGTGATGGGTTAGGGTATTTGGGGTGTTGTGATGGGTTAGGGTATTTTGGGTGTTGTGATGGTTTAGGGATGTTGTGATGGGTTAGGGTATTTGGGGTGTTGTGATGGGTTAGAGTATTTGGGGTGTTGTGATGGGTTAGAGTATTTGGGGTGTTGTGATGGGTTAGGGTATTTGGGGTGTTGTGATGGGTTAGGGTATTTGGGGTGTTGTGATGGGTTAGGGTATTTGGGGTGTTGTGATGGGTTAGGGTACTTGGGGTGTTGTGATGGGTTAGGGGTGTTGTGATGGGTTAGGGTATTTGGGGTGTTGTGATGGGTTAGGGTATTTGGGGTGTTGTGATGGGTTAGGGTATTTTGGGTGTTGTGATGGGTTAGGGGTGTTGTGATGGGTTAGGGTATTTGGGGTGTTGTGATGGGTTAGGGGTGTTGTGATGGGTTAGGGGTGTTGTGATGGGTTAGGGGTGTTGTGATGGGTTAGGGGTGTTGTGATGGGTTAGGGGTGTTGTGATGGGTTAGGGTATTTGGGGTGTTGTGATGGGTTAGGGTATTTGGGGTGTTGTGATGGGTTAGGGTATTTGGGGTGTTGTGATGGGTTAGAGTACTTGGGGTGTTGTGATGGGTTAGAGTACTTGGGGTGTTGTGATGGGTTAGAGTACTTGGGGTGTTGTGATGGGTTAGGGGTGTTGTGATGGGTTAGGGTATTTGGGGTGCTGCTGTTTACTTTAGAAGACACATTGTCCTGTTGTTGATGGTGATGTTGTTACTGTCAGGAGGTATGTGTGTTTCTCTACTATACCTACTAATGTGGTTCTCTGTTTTCAGCATTTTGTTAGATGAAGCTGGACACATCAAGTTAACAGGTATGACCTGCTTTCTGTCTGGGCTGTGGTGCTTCAGGAGATTATGTTGTGTGTTTATGTCTGAGCTAAAATAAAGAGGTGGTTGTGCATTTCAGACTTTGGGTTGAGTAAGGAGTCCGTGGATGTTGATAAGAAGGCCTATTCATTCTGTGGAACGGTGGAGTACATGGCTCCTGAGGTCGTCAACAGAAGAGGACACACACAGAGTGCTGACTGGTGGAGTCTAGGAGTGCTCATGGTAAACACACCCACACCTCTACATCACCTGTACCTATAACCCCAGTCTAGTGTCTGTACCTGTACCTATAACCCCAGTCTAGTGTCTATACCTCTACATCACCTGTACCTATAACCCCAGTCTAGTGTCTGTACCTGTACCTCTACATCACCTGTACCTGTAACCCCAGTCTAGTGTCTGTACCTGTACCTATAACCCCAGTCTAGTGTCTATACCTCTACATCACCTGTACCTGTAACCCCAGTCTAGTGTCTGTACCTGTACCTATAACCCCAGTCTAGTGTCTGTACCTGTACCTATAACCCCAGTCTAGTGTCTGTACCTCTACATCACCTGTACCTATAACCCCAGTCTAGTGTCTGTACCTGTACCTATAACCCCAGTCTAGTGTCTGTACCTGTACCTATAACCCCAGTCTAGTGTCTCTACCTGTACCTCTACATAACCTGTACCTGTAACCCCAGTCTAGTGGCTCTACCTATAACCCCAGCCTAATGTCTGTACCTGTACCTCTACATCACCTGTACCTATAACCCCAGTCTAGTGTCTGTACCTGTACCTATAACCCCAGCCTAGTGTCTCTACCTGTACCTATAACCCCAGCCTAGTGTCTCTACCTGTACCTATAACCCCAGCCTAGTGTCTCTACCTGTACCTATAACCCCAGTCTAGTGTCTATACCTCTACATCACCTGTACCTATAACCCCATCCTAATGTCTGTACCTGTACCTCTACATCACCTGTACCTGTAACCCCAGCCTAATATCTGTACCTCTACATCACCTGTCCCTATAACCCCATCCTAATGTCTGTACCTGTACCTCTACATCACCTGTACCTATAATCCCAGCCTAATGTCTGTACCTGTAACCCCAGCCTAATGTTTGTACCTGTATCTAACTCTAACCTGTACCTGTAACCCCAGTCTAGTGTCTCTACCTGTACCTCTACATCACCTGTACCTATAACCCCAGCCTAGTGTATGTACCTGTACCTATAACCCCAGTCTAGTGTCTCTACCTGTACCTCTACATCACCTGTACCTATAACCCCAGCCTAGTGTATGTACCTGTACCTATAACCCCAGCCTAGTGTCTCTACCTGTACCGCTACATAACCTGTACCTATAACCCCAGTCTAGTGTCTGTACCTGTACTTATAACCCCAGTCTAGTGTCTGTACCTGTACTTATAACCCCAGTCTAGTGTCTGTACCTGTACCTAACCTGTACCTATAACCCCAGTCTAGTGTCTCTACCTGTACCTCTACATAACCTGTACCTATAACCCCAGCCTAGTGTCTGTACCTCTACATAACCTGTACCTATAACCCCAGTCTAGTGTCTCTACCTGTACCTCTACATAACCTGTACCTATAACCCCAGCCTAGTGTCTCTACCTGTACCTCTACATCACCTGTACCTATAACCCCAGTCTAGTGTCTATACCTATAACCCCAGCCTAGTGTCTGTACCTGTACCTATAACCCCAGCCTAATTTCTCTACCTGTACCTCTACATCACCTGTACCTATAACCCCAGTCTAGTGTCTCTACCTGTACCTCTACATCACCTGTACCTATAACCCCAACCTAATGTCTGTACCTATACCTCTACATCACCTGTACCTATAACCCCAGCCTAATGTCTGTACCTGTACCTATAACCCCAGTCTGTCTATACCTGTACCTATAACCCCAGTCTGTCTATACCTGTACCTATAACCCCAGTCTAATGTCTATACCTGTACCTATAACCCCAGCCGAATGTCTGTACCTGTACCTCTACATCACCTGTACCTATAACCCCAGTCTAGTGTCTGTACCTGTATCTAACCTGTACCTGTAACCCCAGCCTAATGTATCGACCTGTATCTAACCTGTACCTGTAACCCCAGCCTAATGTGTCTACCTGTATCTAACCTGTACCTCTACATAACCTGTACCTATAACCCCAGCCTAGTGTCTGTACCTGTATCTATAACCCCAGTCTAATGTCTATACCTGTACCTATAACCCCAGCCTAATGTCTGTACCTGTACCTCTACATCACCTGTACCTATAACCCCAGTCTAGTGTCTGTACCTGTATCTAACCTGTACCTGTAACCCCAGCCTAATGTATCGACCTGTATCTAACCTGTACCTGTAACCCCATCCTAATGTCTGTACCTATAACCCCAGCCGAATGTCTGTACCTGTACCTCTACATCACCTGTACCTGTAACCCCAGTCTAGTGTCTGTACCTATAACCCCAGCCTAATGTATCGACCTGTATCTAACCTGTACCTGTAACCCCATCCTAATGTCTGTACCTATAACCCCAGCCGAATGTCTGTACCTGTACCTCTACATCACCTGTACCTATAACCCCATTCTAGTGTCTGTACCTGTAACCCCAGCCTAATGTATCGACCTGTATCTAACCTGTACCTGTAACCCCAGCCTAATGTGTCTACCTGTATCTAACCTGTACCTCTACATAACCTGTACCTATAACCCCAGCCTAGTGTCTGTACCTGTATCTATAACCCCAGTCTAATGTCTATACCTGTACCTATAACCCCAGTCTAGTGTCTGTACCTGTATCTAACCTGTAACCCCGGCCTAATGTATCTACCTGTATCTAACCTGTACCTGTAACCCCATCCTAATGTCTGTACCTGTAACCCCAGCCTAATGTCTCTACCTGTATCTATAACCCCAGTCTAGTGTCTCTACCTGTACCTATAACCCCAGCCTAGTGTCTGTACCTGTACCTATAACCCCAGCCTAGTGTCTGTACCTGTACCTATAACCCCAGCCTAGTGTCTGTACCTGTACCTATAACCCCAGTCTAGTGTCTCTACCTGTACCTATAACCCCAGCCTAGTGTCTGTACCTGTACCTATAACCCCAGCCTAGTGTCTGTACCTGTACCTATAACCCCAGCCTAGTGTCTGTACCTATACCTGTAACCCCAGCCTAGTGTCTCTACCTGTACCTATAACCCCAGCCAAATGTCTGTACCTCTACATCACCTGTAACCCCAGTCTAGTGCCTATACCTATAACCCCAGCCTAATGTCTGTACCTATAACCCCAGTCTAGTGTCTCTACCTGTACCTCTACATCACCTGTACCTATAACCCCAGTCTAGTGTCTGTACCTGTACCTATAATCCCAGTCTAGTGTCTGTACCTGTACCTCTACATCACCTGTACCCATAATCCCAGCCTAATGTCTCTACCTGTATCTAACCTGTACCTGTAACTCCAGCCTAATGTCTGTACCTGTACCTCTACATAACCTGTACCTATAACCCCAGTCTAGTGTCTGTACCTGTACCTATAACCCCAGTCTAGTGTCTCTACCTGTACCTATAACCCCAGCCAAATGTCTGTACCTGTACCTCTACATCACCTGTACCTATAACACCAGTCTAGTGCCTGTACCTATAACCCCAGCCTAATGTCTGTACCTGTACCTCTACATCACCTGTACCTATAACCCCAGTCTAGTGTCTGTACCTGTACCTATAACCCCAGCCTAATGTTTGTACCTGTATCTAACCTGTACCTGTAACCCCAGCCTAATGTTTGTACCTGTACCTCTTCATAACCTGTACCTGTAACCCCAGCCTAATGTTTGTACCTGTACCTCTTCATAACCTGTACCTATAACCCCAGCCTAATGTTTGTACCTGTATCTAACCTGTACCTGTAACCCCAGCCTAATGTATCTACCTGTATCTAACCTGTACCTGTAACCCCAGCCTAATGTTTGTCCCTGTAACCCCAGCCTAATGTCTACCTGTACCTGTAACCCCAGCCTAATGTTTGTACCTGTACCTCTTCATAACCTGTACCTATAACCCCAGCCTAATGTTTGTTTCTGTATCTAACCTGTACCTATAACCCCAGCCTAATGTATCTACCTGTATCTAACATGTACCTATAACCCCAGCCTAATGTCTGTCTCTCCTCTCTGTATAGTTTGAAATGCTGACCGGGACATTACCATTCCAGGGCAAAGACCGCAACGAGACCATGAACATGATCCTTAAGTAAGTCAACTACACTGTTATTGGAGTCAACTACACTGTGCTGTTATTGGAGTCAACTACACTGTTATTGGAGTCAACTACACTGTACTGTTATTGGAGTCAACTTCACTGTACTGTTATTGGAGTCAACTACACTGTGCTGTGCTGTTATTGGAGTCAACTACACTGTACTGTTATTGGAGTCAACTACACTGTTATTGGAGTCAACTACACTGTGCTGTTATTGGAGTCAACTACACTGTACTGTTATTGGAGTCAACTTCACTGTACTGTTATTGGAGTCAACTACACTGTGCTGTTATTGGAGTCAACTACACTGTTATTGGAGTCAACTACACTGTTATTGGAGTCAACTACACTGTACTGTTATTGGAGTCAACTTCACTGTACTGTTATTGGAGTCAACTACACTGTGCTGTTATTGGAGTCAACTTCACTGTTATTGGAGTCAACTACACTGTTATTGGAGTCAACTACACTGTTATTGGAGTCAACTACACTGTTATTGGAGTCAACTACACTGTTATTGGAGTCAACTTCACTGTACTGTTATTGGAGTCAACTACACTGTTATTGGAGTCAACTTCACTGTTATTGGAGTCAACTTCACTGTTATTGGAGTCAACTTCACTGTTATTGGAGTCAACTTCACTGTTATTGGAGTCAACTTCACTGTTATTGGAGTCAACTTCACTGTTATTGGAGTCAACTTCACTGTTATTGGAGTCAACTACACTGTTATTGGAGTCAACTACACTGTTATTGGAGTCAACTACACTGTTATTGGAGTCAACTACACTGTTATTGGAGTCAACTACACTGTTATTGGAGTCAACTACACTGTTATTGGAGTCAACTACACTGTTATTGGAGTCAACTACACTGTTATTGGAGTCAACTACACTGTTATTGGAGTCAACTACACTGTTATTGGAGTCAACTACGCTGTTATTGGAGTCAACTTCACTGTTATTGGAGTCAACTACACTGTTATTGGTGTCAACTACACTGTTATTGGAGTCAACTTCACTGTACTGTTATTGGAGTCAACTACACTGTACTGTTATTGGAGTCAACTTCACTGTTATTGGAGTCAACTACACTGTTATTGGAGTCAACTACACTGTTATTGGAGTCAACTACACTGTTATTGGAGTCAACTACACTGTTATTGGAGTCAACTACACTGTTATTGGAGTCAACTTCACTGTACTGTTATTGGAGTCAACTACACTGTGCTGTTATTGGAGTCAACTACACTGTGCTGTTATTGGAGTCAACTACACTGTTATTGGAGTCAACTACACTGTTATTGGAGTCAACTACACTGTTATTGGAGTCAACTACACTGTTATTGGAGTCAACTACACTGTTATTGGAGTCAACTACACTGTTATTGGAGTCAACTACACTGTTATTGGAGTCAACTACACTGTGCTGTTATTGGAGTCAACTACACTGTGCTGTTATTGGAGTCAACTACACTGTGCTGTTATTGGAGTCAACTACACTGTTATTGGAGTCAACTACACTGTTATTGGAGTCAACTACACTGTTATTGGAGTCAACTACACTGTGCTGTGCTGTTATTGGTGTCAACTACACTGTGCTGTTATTGGAGTCAACTACACTGCGCTGTTATTGGAGTCAACTACACTGCGCTGTTATTGGAGTCAACTACACTGCGCTGTTATTGGAGTCAACTTCACTGCTATTGGAGTCAACTACACTGTTATTGGAGTCAACTACACTGTGCTGTTATTGGAGTCAACTACACTGTGCTGTTATTGGAGTCAACTACACTGTGCTGTGCTGTTATTGGAGTCAACTACACTGTTATTGGAGTCAACTACACTGTGCTGTGCTGTTATTGGAGTCAACTACACTGTACTGTGCTGTTATTGGAGTCAACTACACTGTACTGTGCTGTTATTAGAGTCAATTCATTAGAATCCCCATTATCCGACAAATTGCGACAGCGAGGCTTTACATGGTCCGACATATAAAGGATTATACATTGCAGACAAAAGACTTTACAATGCATTTATCAGATACATGTCAGTACATCCACACAACCAGTAGGTTACCAGGGGAGAGGCTCTGTGCTGGCAGGTGTTGCTATATTTATTTTTTGGAACCAAGATTGCTGTTCACTTGCTCGATATAAAGATGGAAGGCAGCCATGGTTCTCTATAATACTGTTCACTTCCTTACATTTGTTCTGGACTTTGGGACTGTGCAAAGACCCACATTGTCTGTTTGTGTTTGTGTCTATGTTGACTGCAGACATTTAGGACATTTAAACAAGAAGTGACAGTCGGCCTTTCCTCAACTCTTAGCCAAGAGAGACTGGCATGCTTAGTATTAATATTAGTCTTCTGATTGCAGTGAAGAGCAAGACGTGCTGCTCTGTTCTGGGCCAGCTGCAGCTAAACTAGGTCCTTCTTTGCATCACTTAACCACATGATGGGCAATAATCTCAGACAAAACTAGAGCCTGCAGGACTTGCTTTGTGGAGTGTGGTGTCAAAAAAGCAGAGCACCTCTTTAAGGCCTCACGTGTGCCGAATACAACCGGTGTAAACCTTACAGTGAAATGCTTTCTTACAGGCTCTAACCAATAGTGCAAAAAAAGGTCTTAGGTGAACAACAGGTTAGTAAAGAAATAAAAACAGTAAAAAGACAGTGAAAAATAACAGTAGTGAGGCTATATACATTAGAGAGGCTATAACAGTAGTGAGGCTATATACATTAGAGAGGCTATATACATTAGAGAGGCTATATACATTAGAGAGGCTATATACATTAGAGAGCTATATACATTAGAGAGGCTATATACATTAGAGAGGCTATATACATTAGAGAGGCTATATACATTAGAGAGGCTATATACATTAGAGAGGCTATATACATTAGAGAGGCTATATACATTAGAGAGGCTATATACATTAGAGAGGCTATATACATTAGAGAGGCTATATACATTAGAGAGGCTATAACAGTAGTGAGGCTATATACATTAGAGAGGCTATATATATTAGAGAGGCTATAACAGTAGTGAGGCTATATACAGTAGAGAGGCTATAACAGTAGTGAGGCTATATACATTAGAGAGGCTATATACATTAGAGAGGCTATAACAGTAGTGAGGCTATATACATTAGAGAGGCTATAACAGTAGAGAGGCTATATACAGTAGAGAGGCTATAAACAGTAGTGAGGCTATATACATTAGAGAGGCTATACCAGTAGTGAGGCTATATACATTAGAGAGGCTATATACATTAGAGAGGCTATATACATTAGAGAGGCTATATTACACAAGAGAGGCAGAGAGGCTATATACATTAGAAGGCTATATACATTAGAGAGGCATATACATTAGAGAGGCTATATACATTAGAGAGGCTATATACATTAGAGAGGCTATATACATTAGAGAGGCTATATACATTAGAGAGGCTATATACATTAGAGAGGCTATATACATTAGAGAGGCTATATACATTAGAGAGGCTATATACATTAGAGAGGCTATATACATTAGAGAGGCTATAACAGTAGTGAGGCTATATACATTAGAGAGGCTATATACATTAGAGAGGCTATAACAGTAGTGAGGCTATATACAGTAGAGAGGCTATAACAGTAGTGAGGCTATATACATTAGAGAGGCTATACCAGTAGTGAGGCTATATACATTAGAGGCTATATACATTAGAGAGGCTATATACATTAGAGAGGCTATATACATTAGAGAGGCTATATACATTAGAGAGGCTATATACATTAGAGAGGCTATATACATTAGAGAGGCTATATACATTAGAGAGGCTATATACATTAGAGAGGCTATATACATTAGAGAGGCTATATACATTAGAGAGGCTATATACATTAGAGAGGCTATATACATTAGAGAGGCTATATACATTAGAGAGGCTATAACAGTAGTGAGGCTATATACATTAGAGGCTATATACATTAGAGAGGCTATATACATTAGAGAGGCTAGAGAGGCTATATACATTAGAGAGGCTATATACATTAGAGAGGCTATAACAGTAGTGAGGCTATATACATTAGAGAGGCTATAACAGTAGAGAGGCTATATACATTAGAGAGGCTATATACATTAGAGAGGCTATAACAGTAGTGAGGCTATATACAGTAGAGAGGCTATAACAGTAGTGAAGCTAAATACAGGCACCGGTTAGTCAGGCTGATTGAGGTAATATATACACGTCCTCAGGGCATGAGCAGACCAGCTGGCTGGTGTGTTTACAGACAATCAATCCCTATCCCAGTCTGCTGTTCCCACATGCTTCAAGAGGACCACCATTGTTCCAGTCCCTAAGAAAGCTAAGGTAACTGAGCTAAACGACTACTGCCCCGTAGCGCTCACTTCCGTCATCATGAAGTGCTTTGAGAGACTAGTCAAGGACCATATCACCTCCACCCTACCTGACACCCTAGACCCACTCCAACTTGCTTACCGCCCAAATAGGTCCACAGATGACGCAACCACACTGTACACTGCCCTAACCCATCTGGACAAGAGGAATACCTATGTAAGAATGCTGTTCATCGACGAAAGATCAGCATTTAACACCATAGTACCCTCCAAACTTGCCATTAAGCTCAAGACTCTGACACTGAGCACATGTGACAGAGTCTGGAGACGCCGTGGAGAACATTCTGCTGCCTGCAGCATCCTCCAGCATGACCGGTTTGGCGGTGGGTCAGTCATGGTGTGGGGTGGCATTTCTTTGGGGGGGGCCGCACAGCCCTCTGCTCGCTAGAGGTAGCCTGACTGCCATTAGGTACCGAGATGAGATCCTCAGACCCCTTGTGAGACCATATGCTGGTGCGGTTGGCCCTGGGTTCCTCCTAATGCAAGACAATGCAAGACCTCATGTGGCTGGAGTGTGTCAGCAGTTCCTGCAAGAGGAAGGCATTGATGCTATGGACTGGCCCGCCCGTTCCCCAGACCTGAATCCAATTGAGCACATCTGGGACATCATGTCTCGCTCCATCCACCAACGCCACGTTGCACCACAGACTGTCCAGGAGTTGGCGGATGCTTTAGTCCAGGTCTGGGAGGAGGTCCCTCAGGAGACCATCCGCCACCTCATCAGGAGCATGCCCAGGCGTTGTAGGGAGGTTGTACAGGCACGTGGAGGCCACACACACTACTGAGCCTCATTTTGACTTCTTTTAAGGACATTACATCAAAGTTGGATCAGCCTGTAGTGTGGTTTTCCACTTTAATTTTGAGTGTGACTCCAAATCCAGACCTCCACGGGTTGATAAATTTCATTTCCATTTATAATTTGTGTGATTTTGTTGTCAACACATTCAACTATGTAAAGAAAAAAGTATTTAATAAGAATATTTCATTCATTCAGATCTAGGATGTGTTATTTTAGTGTTCCCTTTATTTTTTTGAGCAGTGTATATATAAAAACATTCTGTTTACATTGGCGCTTTACGTGCAGTAATGTTTTGATACTATAACATCTGGTGATTTTGCAGAAATACTCACAATAAACATTGATAAAAGATGCAAGTGTTATTCACAGAATTAAAGATAAACATAAATAAATAAATCCTCTATGCAACCGCTGTGTCATATTCCAAAAAAACTTTACGGAAAAAGAATCATCTGAATGGCGCTCTGAACCCAAATTAGCCAAAGAAATAGCCGCCATTTTGGCGTCAACAGAAGCTACAGAAAACACTATAAATATTCACTTACCTTTGAATATCTTCATCAGAGGGCACTCCCAGGAATCCCAGTTCGACAATAAATGACTGATTTGTTCCATAAAGCCCATCATTTAGCCACTTGTTGTTAGCTTGTTCAACCCAGCATTCAATCTTCAAAAAGCACGAGCAATTCCTCCAGACAAAAACTCAAAAAGTTCTGTTACAGGTCGTAGAAACAAGTCAAATGATGTATGCAATCAATCTTTAGGATGTTTTAAACATTAATCAGCAATAAGGTTCCAACCTAAGAATTTAATTGTCTGAAGAAAAGCATTGGAACGGGAGGATACTCTCTCGTGGCCACGCGCTATGAGACCGAAGCTTTCTGCCAGACCACTCAGTAAAAGAGCTCCTATGAGCCCCTCCTTTATAGTAGAATCATACAACCAGAATCTAAAGACAGGGACATCTTGTGGAAGCCCTAGGAAGTGCATGCACATCCATAACTAACATGGACTTCAAATGGCACTGTTTTGAAAATCGAGTTCTCACTTCCTGTTTGGATTTCTTCTCAGGTTTTTGTCTGCCATATGAGTTCTGTTATACTCACAGACATAATTCAATTTTCTATCCACCAGTAATAATATGCATATATTCCCATCTGGGACAGAGTAGGAGGCAGTTAAGTTTGGGCACGCAATTCTTCCTTTTTATTTGCATTTTCTTTTTCAATTAGGATGTTCAGGGTGTACATGGTCTGTCGTACGATATTTTGGTAAGAAGACAATTTGACATTTGTTCAGGACATTGTCGTCACTCGCGCTCTTCTCTCCTGTCTTCTCTCTCTCCTCTACTCACTCACTCCCTCTCTCAGAGCTAAGTTAGGGATGCCTCAGTTCCTGAGTGTAGAAGCCCAGAGTCTGCTGAGAATGCTGTTTAAACGCAACCCTGCTAACCGCCTGGGTGAGTTTCTTTGTTTATTTGGATCCCCATTATCTTTTGCAGAAGCAGAAGCTACTCTTCCCGGGGTCCACAAACAACACAAAACATGACAAGTAACAAAACACTGAGAGAACAGTCACACAAATTAACCACCTGGGAGAGAGTGTGTGTTACTGACGGTTGTCTCTCTGTAGGGGTGTGTGTGTTACTGACTGTTGTCTCTCTGTAGGGGTGTGTGTGTTACTGACGGTTGTCTCTCTGTAGGGGTGTGTGTGTTACTGACTGTTGTCTCTCTGTAGGGGTGTGTGTGTTACTGACTGTTGTCTCTCTGTAGGTGTGTGACTGTTGTCTCTCTGTAGGGGTGTGTGTGTTACTGACGGTTGTCTTGCTGTAGGGGTGTGTGTGTGTGTGTGTGTGTGTGTGTTACTGACAGTGCTCTGTGTCTGTGTAGGGGCTGGGGTCGATGGGGTGGAGGAGATCAAACGTCACGCCTTCTTCTCATCGATCGACTGGAACGTAAGTCTCTCACACACACACACACACACACACACACACACACACACACACACAATGCATCCCATTCCCACCTAACAGACGTTCGGCTTACTTAGGATTGGTCTGTAGAGTGCTAGGTGTGTATCTGGGCAGAGGTCTGACAGTGTGTGTGTTAATATTTCAGTGGGAGTGTTTATGAGCCAGCAGGAGACGATTGGCTGAGACCAGGAAGAAGGGAAGGGTTTAATATGGGCTGGTGGCTGTGTCTTTATCTTGCTTGTTCGCTCTCTCAATTAAATTCAACAGGGCTTTATTGGCATGGGCAACAAGTTTACATTTCCAAAGCAAGTGAAATAAACAAACTAAAGTGAGAAACAATATAAAAAACTATTAGGAAGTAACATTGAACAGGTAACATTGAACAGGTAACATTGCACAGGTAACATTGCACAGGTAACATTGCACAGGTAACATTGAACAGGTAACATTGAACAGGTAACATTGAACAGGTAACATTGCACAGGTAACATTGCACAGGTAACATTGAACAGGTAACATTGCACAGTTACATTGCACAGGTAACATTGAACAGGTAACATTGCACAGGTAACATTGCACAGGTAACATTGCACAGGTAACATTGCACAGGTAACATTGCACAGGTAACATTGAACAGGTAACATTGAACAGGTAACATTGAACAGGTAACATTGAACAGGTAACATTGCACAGGTAACATTGCACAGGTAACATTGCACAGGTAACATTGCACAGGTAACATTGAACAGGTAACATTGCACAGGTAACATTGCACAGGTAACATTGAACAGGTAACATTGCACAGGTAACATTGCACAGTTACATTGCACAGGTAACATTGCACAGGTAACATTGAACAGGTAACATTGCACAGGTAACATTGCACAGGTAACATTGAACAGGTAACATTGCACAGGTAACATTGAACAGGTAACATTGCACAGTTACATTGCACTCACAAAGGTTTAAAAAACAGACATTTCCAGTGTTATATCGTCAGTGTTTTAATCATGTGAAAATAGTTGTAGTATGAATAGTGAGGAAGACAAATAAACATAAATATTTGTGGTATTTACAATGTTGTTTGTGCTCAACTGGTTGCCCTTTTCTCATGGCAATCTTGCTGCTGTGATGCACACTGCAGTATTTCACCGTACAGATAAGGGAGTTTATCAATTTTGAAATTCTTTGTGGGTTTCTGTAATCTTTGGGAAATATGTATCTTTAAGGCGTTCATACATCTGGCAGGAGGTTAGGAAGTGCATCTCAGTTCCCACCTCATTTTGTGGGCAGTGAGCACATAGCCTGTCTTCTCTTGAGAGCCAGGTCTGCCTACGGCTACCTTTCTCAATGGCTATGC
Organism: Oncorhynchus keta; assembly: GCF_023373465.1. Classification (NCBI taxonomy): domain Eukaryota; kingdom Metazoa; phylum Chordata; class Actinopteri; order Salmoniformes; family Salmonidae; genus Oncorhynchus; species Oncorhynchus keta. Next base: position 87,816,683 of record NC_068424.1, read on the forward strand.
TCACTGAGTCTGTACATAGTCCAAGCTTTCCTTAATTTTGGGTCAGTCACCTTGGTCAGGTATTCTGCCACTGTGTACTCTCTGTTTAGGGCCAGATAGCATTCTAGTTTGACCAGTTTTTTTGGGTCTGTTTGTGTTTGTTCACAGAGGTGCAGAATCAGCTGGCTGAGGTGAGGGGTTTGTGAGGGGGTGTGTAGGCATCGCTTCCTTTTAGGTGATTGTAGAATGGAACAGATCTTTTCTGGATTTTTAGAATTAGCTGATGTCCTAATTTTGTTCTACATACATTGTTTGGGTTTTTGCGTTGCACACAATGTATGTTTTTTGCAGAATTCTGCATGCAAAGTCTCAATTGGGTGTTTCTCCCATTTTGTGAATTCTTGGTTGGTGAGTGACCAGACCTCACAACCATACAGTGTGTTTTACAACAGGTGTTTAGCCCGATACTAACTGGGATATCAAATGTTATGTTCCTTTTGCCCTTTTTGTTTAGGGTACAGTGCCTTCGGAAAGTATTCAGACCCCTTGACCTTTTCCACATTTTGTTGCGTTACTCAAATTATTATTATCATTATTAGTATTTATTATTTTTTGCAATCTACACACAATAACCCATAATGGCTAAGTGAAAACAGGTTTTTAGACATTTTTGCACATTTATTAAAAATAAAACACAGAAATAACTTTACATAGATATTCAGACCCTTTGTTATGAGACTCAAAATTGAGGTCAGGTGCATCCTGTTTCCATTGATCATCCTTGAGATGTTTCTACAACTTTATTGGAGTCCACCTGTGGTAAATTCAATTGATTATACATGATTTTGAAAGGCACACACCTGTCTAAATACCAAGCCATGAGGAATTGATCATAGAGCTCTGAGACAGGATTTTGTCGAGGCATAGATCTGGGGAAAGGGTACCAAAACATGGGAGAAACAAAACGTGGGCCTGGCAACTGGACCTCTTTTGGAACACCATTATTTGCTGTCAGGGCCCAAGTCTGACAGAATCTGTGCAGAAGATCTAGGTGCTGTAGGCCCTCCTTGGTTGGGGACAGAAGCACCAGATCATCAGCAAACAGTAGACATTTGACTTCAGATTCTAGTAGGGTGAGGCCGAGTGCGTGCTGCAGACTGTTCTAGTGCCCTCGCCTATTCGTTAATATATATGTTGAAGACTGTGGGGCTTAAGCTGCATCCCTGTCTCAACCCACCGCGCTGTGGGAAGATTTTTTTTTTGTTGCCAAATTTAACCACACACTACTTCCTGTTTGTGTATATGGATGTTTTAATGTCATATGTTTTTCCCCCAACATCACTTTTTTTTATCAACTTGTAAACCTCATTCCAAATTGAGTTTAAAGCTTTTATGAAGTCAACAAAGCTTGATAAGGCTTTGCCTTTGTTTTTGTTTGTTAGTCAATTAGGGTGTGCGGCGTGAATACGTGGTCTGTCGTACAGTAATTTAGTAAAACGCCAATTTGACATTTGCTCAATACACTGTTTTCACTGAGGAAATGTACGAGTCAGCTGTTAATGATAATGCAGAGGATTTTCCCGAGATTGCTGTTGTCACATATCCCACGGTAGTTATTGGGGTTAAATTTGTATCCACTTTTGTGGATTGGGGTGATAAGTCCTTGTCTCCAAATATTGGGGAAGATGCCAGCTCTGAGAGTGATTGGAATTATCACCCCAGCCAATTGAAATTTGTGGTCTGTATATTTTAGAATTTCATATAGGATATATTTTGTCCTGTAGTTCATTGAATGTAATTGGAGAATCCAGTGTGTTCTGGAATCCAGTGTGTTCTGGAATCCAGTGGGTTCTGGAATCCAGTGTGTTCTGGAATCCAGTGGGTTCTGGAATCCAGTGGGTTCTGGAATCCAGTGGGTTCTGGTCGTCTTTAATAGTTGATTCTAAGATTTGTATTTGATCATGAGCAGTTGAAGTCGGAATTTCACATACACTTAGGTTGGTGTCATTAACTTGTTTTTCAACCACTCCACAAATTTCTTGTTAACAAACTATTGTTTTCGCAAGTCCGTTAGGACATCTACTTTGTGCATGACAAGTAATATTTCCAAAATTGTTTACAGACAGATTATTTCACTTATAATTCACTGTATCACAATTCCAGTGGGTGAGAAGTTTACATACACTAAGTTGGCTGTGCCTTTTAAACAGCTTGGAAAATTCCAGAAAGTTATGTCATGGCTTTAGAAGCTTCTGCTAATTGACATCATTTGAGTCAATTGGAGGTGTACCTGTGGATGTATTTGAAGGCCTGCCTTCAAACTCAGTTCCTCTTTGCTTGACGTCATGGGTAAATCAAATGAAATCAGCCAAGACCTCAGAAATAAAATTGTAGACCTCCACAAGTCTGGTTCATCCTCGGGGGCAATTCCCAAACGCCTGAAGGTACCACGTTCATCTGTACAAACACTAGTACTCAAGTATAAACACCATGGGACCACGCAGCCGTCATACCGCTCAGGAAAGAGATGCGTTCTGTCTCCTAGAGATGAACGTACTTTGGTGTGAAAAGTGCAAATCAATCCCAGAACAACAGCAAAGGATCTTGTGAAGATGCTGGAGGAAACAGGTACAACCATATCCATATCCATAGTAAAACGAGTCCTATATCGAGACAACCTGAAATTCCACTCGGCAAGGAAGAAGCTGCTCCAATACCGACATAAAAAAGCCAGACTGAGGTTTGCAACTGCAGATGGGGACAAAGATCGTACTTTTTGGAGAAATGTCCTCTGGTCTGATGAAACAGAACTGTTTGGTCATAATGACCATCGTTATGTTTGGAGGAAAACGGGGAGGCTTGCAAGCCAAAGAACACCATCCCAACCGTGAAGCACGGGGGTGGCAGCATCATGTTGTGGGGGTGCTTTGCTGCAGGAGGGACTGGTGCACTTCACAAAATAGATGGCATCATGAGGTAGGAAAGTTATGTGGATATATTGAAGCAACATCTCAAGACATCGGTCAGGAAGTTATAGCTTGGTCACAAATGGGTCTTCCAAATGGACAATGACCCCAAGCATACTTCCAAAGTTGTGGCAAAATGGCTTAAGGACAACAAAGTCAAGGTATTGGAGTGGCCATCACAAAGCCCTGACCTCAATCCTATCGAAAACTTGTGGGCAGAAGTGAAAAAGTGTGTGCAAGCAAGGAGGCCTACAAACCTACAGACTCAGTTACACCAGCTCTGTCAGGAGGAATGGGCCAGAATTCACCCAACTTATTGTGGGAAGCTTCTGGAAGGCTACCAAAATCATTTGACCCAAGTTAAACAATTTAAGGTCAATGCTACCAAATACTAATTGAGTGTATGTAAACTTCTGACCCACTGGGAATGTCTCTCTCTCTCTCTGTCTCTTTCTGTCTCTACACTGTTCATTATGACTTGGAACGGAAATGAAATATTAATATCTCAGCTTAACCCTCCCTC